>NW_021820767.1:0-204146 GCF_901001135.1 Rhinatrema bivittatum | reverse complement strand
CAGAACCAGCAAATCCCTACCAGACTGGATAAGCGGGGGTGAAGGGGTATTTTTGGCTCTGGCATTTTTCTGGGAGACTTGGAGGGAGGGCTCTTTTTCAATTTTGTGGCCATTTTGGACTTTTTTTTTTTTTTAATTGCTTGATTCGTTTTTTTCACATAAATGAAACATATCAAGCAATTCATGAAAATAAATTCATGGGAAGAAAACTACCTGAAAATGAACTGATAAACAAAAATTAATTTTTTTCCCCCTGCACATCCCTAATAAGATGTGCATTTTGCATCTCTATCAATATGAGCATCTTATGCCAAATGATGTGGACAACTGTAGCAGTCTTGCCATTTACAGCTCGCATCGTGTTCAGCCACTCAACCATACCTTCAAATACATCTGGTCCCAGCCGTTGGACGATGCACTCTTCCATCAGTGTCAATACTATTAAACAAGGGGCTCCTCCTCCAGTCTACCATATATATTTGTTCCAGTTAGACACCTTCGGTTTCAGCTGGGACTTGATGTTGCGGTACCTGTGGGCTGCCTGCTCTGCACTACATTTTACACCACTGCGCCTGGATACAGCCTGGTTGATAGTGTACCATATCTGGCCCTTGGATGCCCTCGATGGACCAGTTTCCAAAGAGCATTGCATAATTCTCCAGGACCCCTACAATTATCTCTGTCCTCCATGCTGAAATTCAAAGCCCTCAGATGGGCTCGCCCTGCTGCCTAGCTGCCAGAATGGGGTGTCATTTCCCCTTCCAAACAGGTATCCTCCCTTTCCTTCTATCCACTACCTTGATCCCCCCCTGCATCTTCCCTACCAACTCCCATCCCCTCTGTCCTCTCTGTCTATCCTTAGACTTCCATCTCCTCCCTCCATAGTCGACTGTCTATCCCCTTCTACCTCCTGCCTCCTCCTATCCCTTCCCTCCTGCCTATCTTTACTCTTGTCCCTATCCGTGTTTCTATTCCTACTCCTCCACCTAGCACTGCTGCCCTCATCCTCATCCTCCTACTCCCTCCTCCCCCTCCTCTCCTCCCCCTCCTCTCCTCATGCCTCTCCTCTCTCCCTACACCACTCACTCTCCATCCACTCCACCACTCTTCTTTACCATCACCACCACTCCTCCTCACTCCTGGGCACAAAAAGACAGGCAGACAAACTGGACTAACAAAGAAAAACTTTCACTCCAGCAAAGAAGATAAAAGACCAAGGTAAAGGGAAACAAACAACAGAAGACTAGACAATGCACTCAGGTAATCGAATGATAAAAGCTCCTACTTCCACTAAACCCCTAAACTCACCAACTCTCCTCTCCTCTCTCTAATGCCTGACACACCCTCAAAGAGTCAGTTGTAGGAAGCCAGTATATTTAAACCAGAAAAATAATGTGCCATGCATAAATCAATGCGTGCTGCATAAAATGATGTCTGGTACGATATCGTATCGAGCTTCGAGAAAATTTCCTATGCGATGTGGTAGACCATTAGCCTAACCATGCCCATTTTTAATTGTGGTTGCTATTTCTGCTATATTTATAGCAAGTTGATGAATCTAGACCTTAGACAGCTAAATTCTATCTGGTTATCTTATTTGCCAGCTATAATTAGCAAGATAAGTGCCCAAATGCTTTTGAATATGGAGCTCTATGTTTTTAAGAGAAAGGCAATCGAGTCTTAGATGTTTTATTTATTTATTTATTTATTTATTTATTTATTGTTTTTTTATACCGATCTTCCTACATTAGATGCAAATCAAACCGGTTTACAAAGAACAATAACTTGCCTGACGGCATTACATGGAACAATGAACATTTAAGCAACTTTAAGTAACATAGTCAAAGAGAAGAAAAACCAAGTATACAATTTGAATTACATAGTAATCAAGGTAAATAAGAAATGGATTACATAGTAATGAAGGTCATAAGTAATAAAAGTCTAACAAATGAATGATCCAATATTTGTTGTGCTTGTACTAGGCTTAGTTAGGGAGAAGGAACTAAGAAGATATGTAGAAAAAGGAGTGGAGAAAAGCGGAAGAAAAAAAAATAAAATCGAATGAAATAAAAAATAAAAATAAAAATAAAATAAAAATAAAAATAAAATAAAATAAAAAATAAATAAATAAAAGTAATAAAATAGAAGGAAAAGTCAAAAGAGTGACTGAGGGTCTCTTCATAGGGAACCTAGGTAAATGAGAGAGACTAATAACAGATCAAACCATATAAGTGAGAGAAATAAACAGAGAAGTATAGCGAGAGATGGAGAGAAAGCTTTAAGCTAACAAGAGGGTTCTGGAAAAGCAAGCTTGAATAACCAAGTTTTAAGTTTTTTCTTAAAGGAGATTGGGCAAGTTTCTTGTCGGAGGTCAGGAGGGAGAGTGTTCCAGTTAGATGGACCTGCAGTAGAAAAGGCCCTTTTTCTTAGCGATGTTTTAGCTTGAGGGACGAAGAGGGTACCTAAGTATGCTCTTCTCAAAGGTCTGGTGGAATATTTAGGGCGAACCTGGAAAGTGAGATCGAGTGGGGCGAGATTGTGTAGGTTTTTGTGCATGATGGTTAGCACTTTGTAGATGATTCTATATTTGATGGGGAGCCAGTGGAGGTTATAAAGGATAGGAGTGATGTGATCCCTCTTTTTTGTATTTGTCAAAATCCTGGCCGCTGAGTTCTGTAACATCTGTAGTGGCTTTATAGTTACAGCAGGGAGTCCGAGCAACAAAGAGTTACAGTAATCAATTTTAGTGAGTAAGATTGATTGAAGAACCAAACGGACATCATAGAAGTGTAGAAGGGGTTTAAGTTTTTTAAGGACTTGTAATTTGAAAAAGCCTTTTTTTAGTTGTATTGTTGACAAATCTTTTAAAGTTGAACTGGTTGTCCAAGAGGGTGCCTAAATCTCTTACGTACGAAGAATTTTTGAAGTTATCAGGTATTGTTGAAGGGAAGGTAGGAAGAGAGTGGTTATCAACCTGAGGTTTAACATTTGGGTGAAAGGTTGTTTCTCTAGTAAAGAGGTTTTCATCATGAGAGATGATTAGGAATTCCGTCTTGTCTTTGTTAATGACTAGGTTAATCTTAAAGAGGAGAGAGCTGATTTCCTGGAAGCAACTGTCCCAAAAGATGATGGTTTTTTGTAAAGACTCCTTGATGGGGATGAGAATTTGGATATCATCCGCGTATATGTAATGCTTGATTTTCATCTTGGTGAGGAGGAGGCAGAGAGGAAGTAGATAAATGTTGAAGAGGGTTGGTGAAAGGGCAGAGCCTTGTGGTACACCCAATTTGGAACTGATTGAATGTGATTGATTACTATTGATTTTCACCTTGAACGATCTATTATGAAGGAAGGAATGGAACCAGTCCAAGGCAGAGCCCGATATGCCAATATCCATGAGTCTGTCAAGCAGAATTGAATGGTTGACCGTATCAAAGGCGGCCGAAAGATCAAGTAGAATCAGGAGGTGCGATTGTTTTTTGTCCAAGTTCACAATGATTGAGTCGGTAAGTGAGATCAGAAGTGATTCCGTGTTTAGAGATTTACGAAAACCATATTGTGATGGTGATAGAATCTTGTGTTCCTCCAGGAATTCTGTGAGTTGTTTATTAACTATTTTCTCCATGATCTTGGCGATGAAAGGCAGGTTGGCAATGGGGCGGAAATTTGCTGGGTCAGTAGTTGATAGGTTGGGTTTTTTTAGGAGAGGTTTCAAAATGGCTTGTTTTAGAGAATCAGAAACTAGTCCTTGGGTTAACGAACAGTTGATGATTTTTGCAATGGGCTTGGCAATGGTATTTGTTATTGGAATGAGGAGGTTTGATGGGATGGAATCTAGAGGATGAGATGAGGGTTTAAGTTTTTTTAAAATATTTTGCACTTCCAGAGAGGAGGTGGTTTCAAAGGAGTCTAACCTTGCAGTCGTCTGTGGTAAAGGTGTCGTCTGATGGGGGTTAGGAGAGTTGGGTGTGTAGTAAACTGTTTGGTGAGATTAGTAATTTTGTTTTCGAAGAAGTTGGCCAATTCATTAGCTTTGATGAGAGCGTGGTCATCAGGAATAGATGGTGGCAATGGTTTTGTGAGGGCCGAGATGTAGGAAAAGAGAGCTTTAGAATCGAAAATGAAGTGGTGAAATTTTTGCAAAAAATTCTCTCTTAGTTTTGAAAATGGAGTTCCTGTAGGTATTGAGGGTGGATTTGTAGCTTGCTAAAGTTGAGGGAGACGGATTTCTACGCCAAATATGTTCTTTATTTCTGAGGAGTAGTTTGATTGCTTTCAGTTCAGGCGTGAACCAAGGTTTTCTGTTGTCTTGGGCCTTGTGAATCACCTTAGTGGTTAGGGGGCAGGTTTGGTCTGCGACTTTGTTGATAATAGAATGCCAAGAATTGGTGGCAGAGTTCGCATTTGAGAGGTCTAGCTGTGGTAGTTCCTTTTCAAGATGATTAGTTAGGACTTCTGTGGAACATGGTTTTCTGAAATGAACCGTGGTTTTAGGGAAGGGTGGGGGAAGAGTGTTAGCTATCTCAAGGGCTGTGGTAATAATTTGGTGGTCCGACCAGGGAACTGGATTACATGTCGGAGAGGATGCGAGAGAGAAACCTTCATTAATGAAAATCAAGTCCAAGGTGTGGCCTGCTTTATGAGTTGGGTTGTTAATGGTCTGTTTGAAACCCATGTTCTGAAACGAAGATAAGAAAATTTCACAGTTGTGAGAACGTATAGCCGAGTCTACGTGAAGGTTGAAGTCACCCATTATTAAAGCAGGAGAGTCATAGTTGATGTGTTTGGCAATGTATTCAATGATGGGAGATGGCTCAGCGTCAAGAATTCCAGGTGGAGCGTAGATTAGGCATATTTGTAGTTCTTTTGATTTGAAGTATGCACATTCTATATTAGCGATTAGGCTTGAGTGTTGTAAGGTTATTTTTAGGCCTTTCTTAGCAGCAAGTAACGGGCCACCACCTCTTTTCTTTGGTCTGGGAATCGAGAAGATGTCATATGATTGTGTGGGGAGTTGGTTAATGATTACTGAGTCTGTGGATTTTAACCAAGTCTCTGTGATGGCACAGATGTCAGGATTGGTCTCTGAGAGAAAATCATTGAGTATATGAGATTTTTTTGAGAGTGATTGTGCATTGAAAAGGGATAGGGTAAAAAGGGAGAGCCCAAGGAATTGTGTGATAGGAGAAATAATGATAGGGATTAGCCTTTTCTGCTGGTAGGTGTGACACTGAGGTATTTTTTCATTAATTCTCTGGTGATTGTAAATAATGGGGATGTTGAAAGTGTGCATTTTGAGCGTGTGTAAGAGGAGGTGAGAGAAACCGGGTAGTGGAGTTCTAAAGGAGTCTGGAGTAGAGAGAAAGCAAGAAAGGCCAAGATAAATTAGAAAAGTGATTGCCCTCAGGGTCTGCACGAAGGGGCGCACAAAGGGGCAGGCCCCTTTGTCACGCTCCATCGGTGCGCGACGCCTGGCGCGCGGCGCCGACAGCAACAAAATTTAAAGTTCCCCAGCTCAGCTTGGATTGGTTGTCGTTGGAGCCCCGCGATTGGCTAGGGCTCAGGGGCCGGCTTTAGGGCAGAGGAGCAACTCGGCGAAGAAAATCAACGGAGCGGCGTTGAGGTCCGGCGATCGGCGGCAGCCCTGCTGTGGGAAGGCGTGCAGTCAACTGGCCTTACCCCGGTGGGACTGAGGCGCCGATTGCGCAGGCCAGCACCGCCGAGATCGAGGAGAGAGAGAGAGAAAGTAATGGCGCCGAGAGCAGCAACAAATTTAAAGTTCCCCAGCTCAGCTTGGATTGGTTGTCGTTGGAGCCCCGCGATTGGCTAGGGCTCAGGGGCCGGCTTTAGGGCAGAGGAGCAACTCGGCGAAGAAAATCAATGGAGCGGCGTTGAGGTCTGGCAATCGGCGGCAGCCCTGCTGTGGGAAGGCATGCAGTCAACTGGCCTTACCCCGGTGGGACTGAGGTTTTTTTTGTTCTAGAAAGCGTTCTAGACTGTTCCTAGAAAGCGTAAACTTTTATTAGCATTATAGTCCTTCAAGTAATGTAAGAGACAACAGGGAACACTCATTAAAAATATATTTTTTAAAAGTCCTTTTTGGGGATATTCTAGCCCATCTATGTCTTTTCTCTTAAGACAAAGGGGGATTTGAGGAATAGAATTGCATTATAAGAAAACATTTCCTAATTCTCTCAAAACAAACTATTGATGAGCTTTTGAACTTACAAATGTTGGCATATTATTTTTTGAATTGTCAAATACTTAAAATGAGATAATCTTATTTAACAAACAACCCATGGAATATGATAGCAGACAATGGGGGGTCATTTTCCAAGGAGTTACTTCCACAAATTTTTAATTCAGGGGTGGAGTATATGTAAAGTGTGCCACAAAACAGCTCCAGCATTTGCAGTACATTGTGCACTAGAGGCCAGTAAAGGTTGAGAGAGAGAGAGAGAGAGAGACTTGCTATAGTGGCTATGCCCTAGACAGGTATTTGTATCCCTATGGGGGGCCACCTAGTAACTCGAGGTGGGGATTAGGTATGAGCGTAGGGGGTTGGGGGCCACTTTCACATTCAACATGAGACGTACGGAAAGAACAGTGGTCTCTAGTGAAGATTTGCTGGCTGTCGGAGTGAGGAAACTCACTCCAAGAAGAGATTTGGGCAACGTTCTCTCCACCTAGCTTGTTGTTGCCCAGGTAGAGTGTCCATCAAGCTAGGTGGAGAGAACATTGTCCAAATCTCATCTTGGAGTGAGTTTCCTCACTCCGAAGGCCATCAAATCTTCACTAGAGACCACTGTTCTGTTCGTACGTCTCATGTTGAATGTGAAAGTGGCCCCCAACCCCCTACACTAATACCTAATCCCCACCTCGAGTTATTAGGTGGGCCTCTCATAGGGATACAAATATCTGTCTAGGGAAGAAACACTATAGCAAGTCTCTCTCTCTCTCTCTCTCTCTCTCTCTCTCTCTCTCTCTCTCTCTCTCTCTCTCTCTCTCTCTCTCTCTCTCTCTCTCTCTCTCCTCTCTCTCTCTCTCTCTCTCCAAATTTTCCCTTGCTACAATTCTAGTGGTCTCTGAATTATTTAATGAATCTTGATACTAGTTTTCATTTAAAAGGTACCCTATATGGGTGGCAGTGCTGCACACTGTCATGTAGCAGTTCTGGGTTAAATAAATTTCCAGGTAAGGTATTTTGCTCTTCAAACTGAAAGATGCTAGATATATCATGAATGCAGCACCCACAGTTCCTGGAGGGAGGAAAAGCAATGATAACAACAATTGACCAAATTTATAGCCCCTGATGGTAGGATTAAAGAGGGAACCCTACTGCATGGCCTCCAGCTAAGGACTTTCACTGTAATGCCTGGGCTGCTACTACTACTACATATCATTTTTATTGTGCTACTAGACAAAACCAACACCGCATAAATACACATAAAAGACAGTCTCTGCTCCATAGAGCTTACAATCTAATCAAAACAAACATACAGAGCTGGGAGAGAATTATAAAATAGGGAGAATAATCACTTGATGCAAATGATGGTGCAAGGCAACAGATTTTAGCTCCAGTTCCAAAGTTAGAAGACCACAGGAGCAAAAGAAAGAATGGCTTTTCTATTTGGGTGTGCTCTTACAATTCTTTCATCTCATTTGTGGTTTATTCCATTTTAATTTGTCTATTTGAAAGGAAATGACAATACAAATGAACATAAAATAAAACAAAATGAAATGAAATGGCACTCCCCGCTCCTACAAAAACCCCACCCCTACTCCCTGGATACCTCTTACTCCATTGTTAGTCTTAAAGTCCAATCGAGGCAAATGCAATTCCCCGTCAATCCTGTCCCACAAGGTTGGCATTTAAAAATGGTGCCAGCCTGGCCTGAAGCCCAAGCTATTTTGCTGTACAGACATTATATTGTTTGTCAATATAACAAAATGCTACTGATGGCAGGCCCAGCCGGTGCCATTTTATAAGACAAAGTCAGTTCAGCACAGCGACTGAGGTTCGCTCCTGTTCCATGAGCACTTTTAACAGAGGTAAAAGGCTTCTGGATGGGGCCTTGAATGTTTTAATTTTTGCAGTAGGGAGACTTTCCAGTGCTGGCAGCTGTTCAATGAAAAAAACATAATGAAACAAAATCAAACAAAATTATGTATGGTTTTCTATAGTTTTCTTTTCCAAATTGTTAAAATTTCACATTCCATTTGAAATGAAAGTTCATCCCTCTAAATTTTCATATGAAAAAAACATTTTGGAACTCTGTCCGCCGGGAGGCGGATACTGGTCAGAGGCAGAGTGCAGGATCTTCACCCTGGAAGCCCGTACTCCCCCAGGAGGGGCCTGTAGGAGCCGGGCCGCTGGGACTTAGGAGCCGACTTCACCCTGGAAGCCCGAGGCTCCCCCGAGAGGAGCCCGTGGGAGCCTGGGCTGCTGGGGCTTAGGCGAACGACTGGGTCAGAGAGACAATCCGGGGTCGAGGCAGGCAGCAGACAGAGGCGTCAGGAGCGGGCAGAGGTCAGGACCGGAGGAGCAGCACCTGAAGAAGCAGGGAAGCCCCAAACTGGAACAAACAGGAACCGACCCCAGGAATCCTAGGACCAGGACTGGAACTGAAGCAGGAACTGGAGTCGGGTATCCAAGAAACAGAGCTGGAACTGAAGCAAGAACTGGAACGAAGACCAGCAGGTGAAATCCAGGCACACAGCAACTAAGCACCAAGAGGTAACCTCGTTGCAAGGCATCTAACAGGGGCAGACGCCGGCCTTAAATATCTGCCGGCGTCTGACATCATGGAGAGGTGGGGCGCCGAGAGGCGGAAAAGGCCCTTTAAATGCAGCCTCCTCACGCGCGTGCGCACCTAAGGAGGGACGTGCTGACTTCAGCGATCCGGCGGCGTCTCCCTCGTGGAATCAAAGGGAGTGGATAGCGGTCCCACCTCGTGATGGCATTGAGGCCCCTATAGTCAATGCAGGGTCTTAGCGATCCATCCTTTTTACCCCCGAAAAAGAAGCCTGCCCCCGCAGGTGACTTGGAAGGTCGGATAAATCCCTTCGCCAGGTTTTCTGTGACGTACTCGGACATGGCTCGGGTCTCAGGCAGCGATAACGGGTAAACTCTTCACCGAGGAGGCATTGTCCCAGGTAAGAGATCAATAGCGCAGTCAAAAGGACGATGCTGAGGTAAGATTTCTGCCTTACTTTTAGAAAATACGTCAGTGAACTCCGCATAAGGTGCTGGAAGGGCGATGGCAGTATGCAGAAGACGGAGGGGCCTTCGGAACCTTCAAGCAATTAGAGAAACAGAAAGGGCTCCATTTGGTAATTTGTAAAGTGTCCCATTGGATGATCGGAGAATGTTTTTGTAACCATGGTAACCCTAGCACCACGGGGTGGATGGCCTTCTCCAGGATGAGGAAGGCAATCTCCTCCGAATGGATCGCCCCGGTGCATAAGGTTATGGGTACCCTGAAGGCAGAGATACTCCCTGGGAGAGGAGTTCCCTGAATAGAGGTAATCCACAGAGGGACCTCTTGTGGCAATGTGGGTATCTGAAGCTGGCGCACTAACTCTCCTAAAATGAAGTTACCCCCCGCTCCAGAATCTAGGAAGGCTAGGGTCTCTAGCGTTCCACCAGAGTAATTCAAGGTGATTGGTACAGTACATTGAGGAGCAGTGTTGGCACAAACTAGGAGTAGCTCCTCACGACCTCCTAGGCTCTGGCGTTTTCCAAACGCTCCTTACAGTGGGCCAAAAAGTGGCCTTTCTGACCGCAGTAAAGGTATAGGCCCAGAGTTCGACGGCATTGTTTTTCCTCTGCAGAGAGCGGAGTCGCCCCAACTGCATGGGCTCTTCGGTGGTATTCTCCTGTCGTGCTGCCCCTGGAGTGGAGACCAAAGATAGGGGTCTGGAGAAGACAGGGGCTAGTGACGGGGTGCGTCAAACCGGCCGGGCCTCCTTAGCCCACTGTTGGAGTCGGCGGTCAACCACCCTGCCAAGTCGATGAGGCTGTTAAGGTCCTCTGGGAGGTCGCGGGCGGCCAACTCATCCTTGATGCACCCAGCCAGACCTTCCAGGAAGATTGCTCGAAGGCTGTCGTCCCGCCATCCTACTTAGAGATCAAGTGTGCGAAAATCCATAGCATAGTCGGCTAAGGTGCGGGATCCCTGGCGTAGCTGCAGCAGGTCCAAGGTGGCGGTGGTTAGCCAAGCTGGCTCATCAAACGCTTGTTTGAAACTGGCGATAAACTGTGGCAAGTTGTCGAGTAGCGGGTCATTTCACTCCCAGAGTGGAGAGGCCCAAATTAGAGCTTTCCCATCCAGCAGAGACAGAATGTACGCCACCTTCACTGCATCCGTGGGGAACTGCTGGGGTGGCAGGGAGAACCGGATGAAACATTGGTTCAAGAAACAAAACGGAATTCCTACATCTTGAACGTAAAAACATACACCACATCCAACCAACACTCACAACTAAAGATAACCAAACCATTGAGCTAGCAACTAAAGTACGAAATCTAGGAGTAATTATTGACCCTGAGCTAAACATGAAACAACACATCTCATTGAAAATAAAGGAAGGATATGCGAAACTAATGATCCTGAGACGACTTAAACCTCTACTAAGTCTAAACAATTTCCACACAGTTTTGCAGGCAATGATATTCGCAAGTACAGACTACTGCAACTCCCTATTTTTAGGACTACCACAATCCACAATTCGGCCACTACAAATATTACAAAATTCAGCTGCTAGAATTTTGACTGGCAAAAAAAAGAATGATCACATTACAGGAACTCTCACTGATTTACACTGGCTCCCAATTGAACAAAGAATTCAATATAAGGCTTTATGCATAATACATAAACTAATCCACGATGAAAAAGCTGACTGGCTTAACACTGCTCTGCGCGTACATGTCCTTCAAAGAAACCTAAAATCTGCTAATAAGGCTCTACTAACTGTCCCCTCTGTCAAAACAGCACGTCTCACGCAAGTTAGGGAGAGAGCACTATCACTGGCTAGCCCCGTGCTATGGAACACCATGCCACTCGAAATAAGGCTGCAGAGAAACTTCAAATATTCAAATCCAATCTGAAAACCTGGCTATTTAAACAAGCTTTTTATAAAGATAAAAAGAAGGAAAAAAAACAGTTGATTGATTAGGACGCACCAAACTAGAAATTGTTAATTGTAACCTGCAAATGCACATTAAGGTTAAATTAATTCCGCCTAATATGCTCCCTACAGACAAGCTTAATGTACACACATAGTTTATTGAAGTGAATTGTTACCGCACTATGATGGCACATGATTAATTGTAATCTATACCACTTACCTTTTTCATTATCGTGCCTTGCTGTAATCCGTTGTGACGGTTATCTAATTTAACGATGGTACAGAAGAGCTTTGAAATAAATAAATAAATAAATAAATAAGAAGCCGTGGCAGGTCTTGGCCTCCCCGGCGTAGTGTGAAGGAGCTGGTAATTGGGTAGGCACACTGATGTTTACCACTGGAGCAGGCGGTGGAGCAGGAGGCTGATCCGGAGGCAAGGCATCCAGATGGTTAGCAAGACACTCCACCGTGGCTGCGAGCACGTCTAGGCAATGCTGTTGCAGGCGTTGAGCCATTCCGGGAATGGCCTGAAAGCCAGACATATCCGCCGAGTCCATGGCCTTACAAACTGTTGTGAGTGTTTTACGTGGACTCTTGGGCCGGCCTGATGGAGAGAATGGGTGGAGTAGATAGGAGTCTCCATGAGTGAGATACAGGCCGGGAGGCGGATACTGGACAGAGGCAGAGTGCAGGATCTTCACCCTGGAAGCCCGTACTCACCCAGGAGGGGCCTGTAGGAGTCGGGCCGCTGGGACTTAGGAGCTGACTTCACCCTGGAAGCCTGAGGCTCCCCCGGGAGGAGCCCGTGGGAGCCCGGGCTGCTGGGGCTTAGGCGAACGACTGGGTCGGAGAGACAATCCGGGGTCGAGGCAGGCAGCAGACAGAGGCGTCAGGAGCGGGCAGAGGTCAGGACTGGAGGAGCAGCACCTGAAGAAGCAGGGAAGCCCCAAACTGGAACAAACAGGAACCGACCCCAGGAATCCTAGGACCAGGACTGGAACTGAAGCAGGAACTGGAGTCAGGTACCCAAGAAACAGAGCTGGAACTGAAGCAGGAACCGGGCACTGAAAACCAGGAATCAGGACTGGAACTTGAAGCAGGAACTGGAACCAAGACCAGCAGGCGAAATCCAGGCACAAAGCAGCTAAGCACCCAGAGTTAACCTCATTGCAAGGCATCTAACAGGGGCAGACACCGGCCTTAAATATCTGCCAGCGTCTGACGTCATGGAAAGAGGCGGGGCACGGAGAGGCGGGAAAGGCCTTTTAAATGCAGCCTCCTCACGTGCACGCGTGCCTAAGGAGGGAGGGTCTGACTTCAGCGATCCGGTGGCGTCTCCCTCGTGGGGCCGCCGCCGCCGAACAGGCCGCGCCAACCCACCCAGACCGCGCGACTGCTGCCGGTGACCAGGCCCGGGACCCGGCGGATGAACGCAGGGCTCCTGACTGCGGAACCCTGGGAAAAGAGATAAGACCCCAGTCGTGAGTGCCGCAACCTGGGCCGCAATAATTTGACCTTTCCTAAATTATGCAAAACATGCTTGTTTTTTGTTACTTTTGTCAAAGGAGTTTTGAGATTATGTTCATTCTTTTCAATTTTTTATGGCTTAATTGCTATTAGTGTACATATTGTCTTTAAATGTTATTTAACTGCAATTTTTATTATTTGTATATTTATTTATATGATTTTGAATCATGAGATTTTATTATTTTTAATGTTATTCTATTAATTTAAATTTTCTAGTTATATGTTATTTATCTTATCCCGATGTTATGCATTGAAGTTATATGAATTTTTATTATTTATGAATGATGTGACTGTAAGGTAACCAAAGTTTCCTTGAAAATATATATTGGGCTATCTTTATATATTCAAAATTCTTTTCTATCTAATCCATATGAATATCTTTAGGGCTTTACAAGGTATCTTTTGCATTCATATGTCTGAAATTATGGAAACACGTCTAAATGCCCTTTTAAAAGATATGACACAACAAATGTATTGCATTTATAATACAACACAGTAATACTGCATGCACTGCAATAATGTTCTAAATACATCTTTCTGTCTTTAGATAGATAGAGAGATAGATATTTAAATTGCATTTGTGTAAAGGAAGAACAACATAGTAACATAGGGAATAACATGCAATATTTCAGAAGCGATACAATGATACAATAATTCAGACCGCAAATTGCTATTTCATTTAGGCAGATGCTTTGTCTATATCATTTTACTGTTTTCTCCATTTTTAGTGGAGTTAACTGACAGCTTCATATTGATATTTGCAAATTTAAGATGGTAAACTTTTTGACAGTTAGTCTTATCTTTCCATAACATGCAGTAGTGCAGACAGGCTGTTGATCGCTTTTCTCAAATTCTTAACTCATATTTATTAGGAATGACCTTAAGCACTTTAGTGAAAACTAGACATTAGAAATGCATTGCTACTTTTTAGACTTTACTAAATTTTTCTACAAGATTGGAGCCTTTAGCTGTCATTTTTTGTTTAATTGTAATGTAAATACTCATCATAGTGATCTCTCCTCTTAGGCATTGGTTTACCTAGTTCTTATGGTACTAGCTCAGTCATCCATCAGCATGCTCCAACTGTTTCCAACTTCTAGATTCTGCTGCAAATTGACAGAATTATGTCAATTATACTACATGGTCTCCTATAAATATATCCTATAATACATGCAGAATAATACAAAACAATACAGAAATTTGAAACTTTCACATAAGCTCAACTGTATTAAATAGTAATGTAGTAATTTGCTGTCTACTGCAAGAATATTAGGTGTAACTGAATAAAATTAACAGTTAATTAAATAAACCATCTCTAGACATAAATCACATGAGTTTTCTATAACTGGAATTATCAAATCTTCAGACTAAAGACTTCTTTTACACTATAGAAAAATACTTCTCTATTAAAATGATAGAATGGAGAAAAAAATAAATTTATGATCTAAAGTTGCTGCAAATCATTTGTATTGATCTGTTTTGTTTCCATTCTGCTAAAACTAATGGAAATCATTTGTCACACAACTTGTCATGCTTGATTTGAAATACCACCCTATCATTTATCAGGCCAGTTGAAGGTCTGGTATGGGCTACTAATATCTATAATTACAAAGATACTCAATTTACAGTAAAGAGAAGCATGACATCCATGAACATTATTTTTATTTTCAGCATTTAAATAAACACAATGATATGATTATTTAGAAGGGTGATGAATAAGGTGATATGTTAGAAATTTACATACATTACAATATATGTGAAATGATACAAAAAAAATTACAGATGTGCATTCATTTGGAATGAAGGGATAATCCAAAGATATTATTTGGTTTATTTTCTTCCTAATGAAATGAATTGACAGGGGCTTCAAAAATAATGAACATTTTTGTTTGCTTTAATTTTTTGATCCATTAAAGTCCATAGAGCAAGCAAAATAAAAAGGCCTGATATTCAGCCATTGGCTGGACTGCAAAGTTAGCCAAATAAACTTATCCAGCGAACTATGCTCAGAATATCTGTTAAAACTGAGGGAGACAAAGAAATAAGAAAAGCAAAAGGTCAAGCAGAAAAAAGGATGGCCAAAGAGGTAAAACAAGGAGACAAAGCTTTTTTCAGATATATCAGTGAAAGAAGAGAGGTCAGAAGTGGTATAGTGAAATTGAAAGGTGACAAGGAGCAATGTATAGAGAGTGAGAAAGAAATAGCAGAAATATTAAACAAGTACTAAATGTTAGTATTCACTAACGAAGACCCTGGAGAATGACTATTGCTGGTCAACAAGACTGTAGATGGGAATGGAATGGACAAAACTCCATTTACAGATGAGAATCTATGGGAGGAGCTAGACAAACTGAAAGTGGACAGGACCATGGGGCCAGATGAGATACATCCCAGGATACTGAGATAGCTCAGAGATGTGCTGGTGAGTCCACTGAAGGACCTGTTCAATAGATCCTTGGAAACAGGAGTTGCGCTGCAGGACTGGAGAAAAGTCGTGGTGGTCATGCTTCACAAGAGTGGTAGAGAGGAGACCGGTTGGCCTCATCTCTGAGGTGGGAAAATTAATGGAGACTCTGCCGAAGGAAAGGATAGTGAACTATCTACAATCTGGTGGGTTGCTGAATCCAAGGCAGCATGAATTCACCAGGAGATGGTCCTGACAGACAAATCTGATTTATTTTTTTGAATGGGTGAATAGAGAATCGGATCAAGGAAGAGCGCTCAATGTGATCTACATGGATTTCAGCAAAGCTTTCAATACTGTCCTGCACAGGGGGCTTGTGAATAAAATGAGAAGCTTGGGAGTGAGTGCCAAGGTGGTGGCATGGATTATAAACTCGTTGACTGATAGGAGACAGAGTTTAATGGTAAATGGAACCTAATCTGAAGAGAAAACCATATTAAGTGGAGTGCCACAGGGTTCAGTTTTGGAACTGGTTCTGTTCAATATTTTTGTGAGCAATGTTGTGGAAGGGATAGAAGGTATATTTTGTCTATTTGTGGATGGTACTAAAATCTACAATAGAGTGAACATGCTTGAAGGAGTAGAGAGAATGAAAAGGGATTTAAGAAAGCTCAAAGAGTGGTCGAAGATTTGGCAGATGGGATTCAATGCCAAGAAAGGCAGAGTCATATATCTGGGGCGTAGTAATCCAAAAGAGCTTTATACGATGGGGGAGGGGCGTGTGTGAAGAATCGATTTGTACTGATCAAGAGAGGCATCTTGGGGTATTAGTTTCTGGAGATCTGAAGATGGTGAAGCAATGTAACAAAGCGATAGCTAAAGCCAGAAGAATGCTGGGCTACATAGAGAAAGGAATATCCAGTAAGAAAAAGGAGGTGATAATGCCCTTGACAGTTCCTTTGTGAGGCCTCACTTGCAGTCCACTGCTTTTGAACTTCAAAGTTTTTCCCCTCATCCTGCCTTTTCCACTATCTCTGATACCATCTCTTCATTGTCACTATCGGCATACCTCTGCCTATCTTCTCCATATTCTCCTGCTCCTCCTTCAACTTTCAATTGGGGATATCAATACCAATCCCAGCCCTTCAAGGCAATGTTCACTCCATTGTCCCATATCAAGCCATAACCTTTTCAGTCTTATCATTGTTCCCATTCTTTTACTTCCTTTCAAGCCCATTCCATCCACCTATTCACTCCACTACCTCTCCAGGTAGCTATCATCTATCGACCCCCTTATAAATCTCCCTCTTCATTTCTCACTGACTTTGATTCCTGGCTTTCCTTCTTCATTAACCCATTTTCCCCTTCCCATATCCTTGGTACCTTTAACCTCCATGTTGATGACCCCTCTAACTCTTATGCCTCAAAAGTCTTTCTTTAACCTATTTATGATCTCTGACTCTGCTCTACTACCTCTACTCACCAGCAAGGCCACTGCATTGACCTAGTATTTGTTTCCAACTGCTGTCTCTCAGTCTTTGCCACCTCAGTTCTTCCAACCTCAGATCATCACCTGATTACTTTCACATTAAATTACCTTCCCCCACATACTCATCCAGTCACTTACATTTTTAGGAATATCCAAGCTGTTGACCCTTGCATCTTTTCCACTGCTGTTTCATCTCTCCCTTCCACAACTTTCGCTGAATCTATTGATGAAGCAGTTTCTTCTTACAACACTATATTCTCTTCAGCCTTAGACACTCTTACCCCTCCTCTTACCCATCCTGTAAGGCACACTAAACCCTGCCTTGGTTCACCCCCAGAATTCTCTACCTATGTTCCTGCACCTGCTCTGCAAAATGTCTCTGGCTAAAATCCTATGCCTATGCAGACATTCTGACCACTTTTCAATATGCAATTACACTTGCCAAACAAGACTACTATGTCCATTTGATAAACTCTTTAACATCCAGCCCTTGCCGTTTCTTTGCCTCTCTCAATTCCCTCCTCAAACATCCCTCACTTCCCTCCTCCCCTTCTCTCTCTGCCCAGACTATGGCTGACTAATCCATGAAAAGATTCACAAAGTTAGTCTTGAGTTCTCAACTAGTTCACCTTTGCCTGCCTCCTCTACCCTTCCCCTAGCCTCCACCACTCTCTCCTCCTTTCCTGAAGTCACAGTGAAGGAAACTGCTCATCTTCCTCTTTCTCCAAAATAACTGCTTTTACTCTGTCCTTGCCCCACCTGATTCCTCAGCTCCATCACCACTATAGTCATCCCTTCTATCTGTCATATCCTCAGTCTATCACGCTTCACTGCTACTATTCCTGCTGCCTTAAAACATGCTGTAATCATACTACTCCTTATAAAACCCTCACTGGATCCTACCTATCCTGCCAACTATTGTCCATCTCCCTCCTCTCTTTTGCCTCCAATCTACTTGTATGTACTGTTCACTGCTGTTGTCTTGTCTTTTTTAAATTTCAAGCTATTCTTGGTCCACTCCAGTCTGATTTTCACCCTCTACATTCAACTAAAACAGCCCTTGCCAAAGTTTCCAATGACCTGTTTATGGCTAAAGCCAAAAGCCTTTATTCTGTTCTTATCCTCCTTGACCTGTCTGCTGCTTTTGAAACTATTGATCACCACCTATTCCTAGATACTTTGTCCTCGCTTGGTTTCAGGACTCCATTCTGTCTTCATTCTCTTCTTACCTCTCCCATCTCACTTTTAGTGTTTTCTCTGGTGGTTTCTCCTCTACTGCCATTCCACTATTAATTGGTGTGCCTCACAACTCTGTCCTGGACCCTCTTCTCTTCTCACTATATACTAATTCCCTTGGTGCTGTGATTTCCTCTCATGGCTTTCAATACATTTTTTATGCTAATGACTCCCAGATCTACCTTTGTACACTAGAAATTTCACCAGAAGTTCAGTCCCGGATTTTGGCCTGCTTGTCTGTCATTGCTGCCTGGATGTCCTACCACCATTTTAAACTCAACATGGCCAAGACGGATCTCTTTATCTTTCTCACCAAGCCCACCTCCTCTCTTCCTCCTTTCTCTTTTTCTGTGGCTAACAAGGTTATCATCAGCACGTAACCTTGGGGTCCTTTTTGACTGCTCTCTCTCCTTCTCTATGCATATCCAAAACACTGCTAAAATGTGTCATTTCTTTCTTTATAACATTGCCAAAATCTGTCCTTTCCTTTCGTAACATACCACCAGAACCCTTATCAAGCAACTCAAGTTCTTATCTCCTCCTGCTTAGACTATTGCAACCTACTCCTCACAGTGGGTTTTTTTGTTTAACGGCTCGGGCACAGCTGATAAACAAAACCACTATCGGGCCACACAAAAAAAATTTAACGATGTGAATCGGAACCGGAATCGGAACCGATTCCAGTTCCAATTCACATCTCTAGTACCTTCCCTGCTACAAAAATCCATTCTGATTTTTTTAAATTTAAAATCAATTTCTCTCAATCAAATTAAGAAGGATAGAAATGAATAAAAGAATGCATAGGGGTAACTTGCTGGTGTGGCAGTTGCTATTCTTAACCAATAAGCCTTCATAATCTTGATGAAACTCCATCATGGCTCTTCAGCAGCAAGGGGAAAAGGGGAAATGGATTCAAACAGCAAGCAGTGAGAGCTCTGACTTTTACGATCTGGGAAACTTATAAGCATTAGGGATGTGAATCGTTTTAGGACGATTAAAATTATCGTCCGATAATTTTAATATTGTCTTAAACCGTTATGGAACACAATACAATACAGATTCTAACGATTTATCGTTATAAATCGTTAGAATCGTGAGCCGGCACACTAAAACCCCCTAAAACCCACCCCCGACCCTTTAAATTAAATCCCCCACCCTCCCGAACCCCCCCCCAAATAACTTAAATAACCTGCGGGTCCAGCGGCGGTCCGGAACGGCAGCGGTCCGGAACGGGCTCCTGCTCTGAATCTTGTCGTCTTCAGCCGGCGCCATTTTCCAAAATGGCGCCGAAAAATGGCGGCGGCCATAGACGAAAAAGATTGGACGGCAGGAGGTCCTTCCGGACCCCCGCTGGACTTTTGGCAAGTCTCGTGGGGGTCAGGAGGCCCCCCACAAGCTGGCCAAAAGTTCCTGGAGGTCCAGCGGGGGTCAGGGAGCGATTTCCCGCCGCGAATCGTTTTCGTACGGAAAATGGCGCCGGCCATACGCGTATGGCTGGCGCCATTTTCCGTACGGAAAATGGCGCCGGCAGGAGATCGACTGCAGGAGGTCGTTCAGCGAGGGTTCCGGCGCCTCGCTGAACGACCTCCTGCAGTCGATCTCCTGCCGGCGCCATTTTCCGTACGAAAACGATTCGCGGTGGGAAATCGCTCCCTGACCCCCGCTGGACCTCCAGGAACTTTTGGCCAGCTTGTGGGGGGCCTCCTGACCCCCACGAGACTTGCCAAAAGTCCAGCGGGGGTCCGGAAGGACCTCCTGCCGTCCAATCTTTTTCGTCTATGGCCGCCGCCATTTTTCGGCGCCATTTTGGAAAATGGCGCCGGCTGAAGACGACAAGATTCAGAGCAGGAGCCCGTTCCGGACCGCTGCCGTTCCGGACCGCCGCTGGACCCGCAGGTTATTTAAGTTATTTGGGGGGGGGGGTTCGGGAGGGTGGGGGATTTAATTTAAAGGGTCGGGGGTGGGTTTTAGGGGGTTTTAATGTGCCGGTTTTTTCGATTTTTTCGATTTTTAACGATTTTTAACGATTTTTCACGATATTTTACCCCCCCAAACGGCAACAATACGATTCCCTCCCCCTCGCAGCCGAAATCGATCGTTAAGACGATCGAGGACACGATTCACATCCCTAATAAGCATGGGGGTAACCTACATGGCGCAACAGATACTATCATAAGTTTTATGATCACATTTGATGGACCATTTGGTCCTTTTCTGCTGTCATTTCTATGTCTCTATGTTTCTAAGTGTGGCTGTGCCACTAAATATCCATGACAATTAGATGGATAAGCATATCCTAAAGCTTTCACATGGTCCTAATGTTTTCCAGATAACTTAGCAGGATAATGCTTAATATAGGGTTTACCTGACTTACAGGGTAATTCTTTATTGTGTGATGTAACGGTATCACGTGCAGTACGGCCTTATCAAATAAGTATTATTTTGTAATCTAATTTTCCTGGTGATAATTCTGTTTGATGTTATACTAGCATTAGTGTAAAGAATTGATTCTTTGTGTGAAATTCAATATTTTTCAACTCTCCAGAGAATTCATTCAACATTGCTTAAAATTCTAAAGGATGTCTTCTTCAGGTAAGTTCTCTATGTTCTATGCAGTAACTTTCAAAGTGGTACAACTGGGTGCACATGTGCTCAAATTTGTCAGCCTGCACCCAGGGATGCGGCTATTTTATAACATATGCATGTATAGTAGAGATGTGAATCGGAACCGGAATTGGTTCGGATTCCGGTTCTGATTCACATGTGGGTTTTTTTTCATCGGGCCCGATCGCGGTTTTGTTTATCGGCTGCGCCTGAGCCGATAAACAAAAAAACCCACCCCGACCCTTTAAAACTAATCCCTTTGCTTCCCCCACCCACCTGACCCCCCCCCAAAAAAAACATTTTACAGGTACCTGGTGGTCCAGTGGGGGTCCCAGGAGCGATCTCCCGCTCTCCGGCCGTCGGCTGCCACTAATAAAAATGGTGCCGATGGCCTTTGCCCTTACCATGTGACAAAATAACTCTACAGTCTACATTAACATTGCCATTCCTTAGCAGACCCATAGGAGGCAGTTCACTACAGATTGCTATTCCTCCCTTAGGGGAGGGACTTCCATCAGACTGCTATTCACATCTGCTCGCTCCTCCCATCCGGGGCTCCCCCATCCGGGGGCTCTCCCATCCGGGGCTCCCCCATCCGTGCTATTGGCTGGCCCCTGTCACATGCAGGGAGCACTGGATAGCCGGTGCCATCTTTAAAAATGGCGCGGGCCATCCAGTGCTCCTACCATGTGACAGGGGCCGGCCAATGGCACGGATACCCTGTCACATGGTAAGGGCAAAGGGCCATTGGCACCATTTTGATTAGTGGCAGCCGACGGCCCGGGAGTGGGAGACCACTCCCGGGACCCCCACTGGACCACCAGATACCTGTAAAATGAATTTGGGGGGGTTGGGAGGGTGGGGGAAGCAAAGGGATTAGTTTTAAAGGGTCAGGGTGGGTTTAGGGGTTATTTTTGTGTGCCGTGTTTCCCGCCCTCCCCCAAAACTATAAGAGAACCCCCACGATCAATATCGTGGGGTCTTCCTATTGTTTCGGGGGAGCCCCCGATTTCTGATGATTTTGAAAATATCAACGATATTTTCATTCATCCAAAGCCCGATTCACATCCCTAATGTATATGCGTGCATGTTATAAAATAGTCAGATTACATGCACATGTGTGCTCAATTTTAAGTGGGCATGTGCCCATGCATTCGAATGCCACCTCTACTACTGTTATGGATCTGCTGCTCGAGTTATCAATCTGTTAGCGAATTGCTGCTGGATGTTCCTGTAAAGGGAGGAGTTAGCAATCTGTTATGGGATCGGCTGCTAGACAGAGCAATCGGATAGGATCCTGCTGCTGGACACTCCCAGAAGGGGAGGAGCCAGCAATCTGTTGCAATACTGCTAGCGGTTAGCAATCTGTTGCAGGGTCTGCAATGCGGATGGGAGGAGCGAGCAGATGTGAATAGCAGTCTGATGGAAGTCCCTCCCCTAAGGGAGGAATAGCAATCTGTAGTGAACTGCCTCCTATGGGTCTGCTAAGGAATGGCAATGTTAATGTAGACTGTAGAGTTGGCAATCTGTACCAGCGGAGTACTGGAGATGGTGCTCAGCTGGACAGAAAGTAAATAGGTGAATCCTTGGGCCGATGGCAGATGACAGCGCCCTCAGGAGGAAGTCCCGAGAGGGACCACCGGCTAGACTGGAGTATGGAGACAGACACAGATAGTTCTTTATTAGATAAGTAGTATAACCACCAGAGGTGGAGTAGTGAGCTGGTATGCCCGGCAGGGCTGAAGTCCCTCAGATACTGGAACTGCGATTCTCAGGTTGCTGAGCTGCAAAGAGACTGTAGATAGTGAATAGACAGAATATGCAGATATACATAACCAGTACTAGATGATATCTCACACAAGGTCTTGATATGGCTCAGTAGTTGGAAAGGGTTAGGCCCTCGAGGAGCGAGTACCTGGTTCCAGGGAAGCTCTGAGGGAGCGGTGGTCACTCACACTAATCTGTATCTGGAATAGCTTCTAGTCAATAAAGAATCTTCAGAATGTTCAGGAACATAGGCCCTCGAGGAGCGAGTGCCAGTTCCTATATACCATCTGAAATAGCAACTCACAATGTCTGTTGATGCAAAAGCCTCTGGACAGTGAGAATCTTCAGAGTATTCAGGAACAAAGGCCCTCGAGGAGCGAGTGCCTGTTCCTGTCTGTAATCTGAAATAATAACTCACAATGTCTGTACCTGCGATGGCTTCTGGGCAAGGAGAATCTTCAGAGTGTTCAGGAATATAGGTCCTCGAGGAACGAGTACCACTTCCTGTCTGTAGTCTGAGATAATAACTCACAATGTCTGTCTCTTGCGATCGCTTCCAGGCAATGGAGAGTCTTCAGAGGGTTTAGGAACATGGGCCCTTGAGGAGCGAGTACCGGTTCCTTTCTGTAATCTGAAATAAAGAAAGAGAATGAGGCCCCCGAGGAGTGGGTACCCCTGGTAGGTCCGAAGAGGCAATGCTGCAAGAGTGAAGCGGATCCGGAGGAATCCCGCAAACAATCCTGTGGTGCAAGGTAGTCTTTGGACAGCCAGAGCTAGTCCAATCGGAGTTCTTGCTAACTCGAGTTGTTAGCAAAAGAAAAGACCTTTTATGTTGCAAGTGGATGATGTCAGTACAGGGGGGCGCCCCTGAGGTTCACACCCTTACTGGTACATACTGCGTGCACGCCCTACGTCATCAGGAACATGGCGGATCCGCAGCATCGAGCTGGCCTGTGGACCGCCGGGGAGGAGCGGCATGGAGACGCTGCGGCGTCAAGCCATCCATCAGGCATGGAGGGAGTCACCACACAGGTAGAGAGGGTGGAGCAAGGGCGAAAGCAGGCACGAACACAACAACTACATACATGGGTAGATTTTAAAAGGCACATGCACCAACACCATTGCTAGTTTACCCATTTCATTCCCAGTTCACCCAATTAAGGTATAGGATTTCCAAGTCCTCCTACTTTAATAGCCTCCCTTCCCCCTGACCTTTAAAATCCCACTGATCTGCCTAGATTTTTTTGTTTTATAAGTTACACGTCATCCATACCAGAAGTAAAGTTATATGCAGGGGACCCAGTCACGTACCAGTGCACATAAGTATTTACATGCAAATTTCATATTAAAATCTTGGAATGCCCGTGCCCCATCGAGACCACCCCCATGCACCACCCCTTTTTGTAAACATTTCATTTGTACATGCAGTGGCATCTATGCGCATAGTCCAGTGGCTTTTAAAATCTCTCAGTGCGTGCTATCCTGACGTATTTGTACATTCTCTAAAAGATGCACGTCAGGCTTTTAAAATTTACTTTTCTGTGTTTTTATTATTCTCTGTGTCAGTGTGTTTGTTTCTTTATCCTTGTTTGAAATGTCTTTGTTTGTCTATTGTACTAACAATAAATGTTCTCTCAAACTGAAAAGTCTCTATTGGTTTGCACACTTATCTGTGGCTCCGTCGATGCAGTAGCTGGAGTATGGAACTGGCTAGTGATGATGATGAACACTGGATCAGGTTATCAACAAATGTTGCAAAGCTTTAGATGCTCGGTATCAAAACTGGCGTTTACAGCTGGATATTGACATATGAACCTTTCTTGACCCATAGTCATCTCCTTCTCAAATCCAGGAATCTTTACCTAGTACAATAACTTTAATTAACATAAAAAGAAATACTGACTTCCTGTACCGAGATTATTTTTCCACAGCCTAAGTCTTGCTAATTGTGTGTCTGGTTGGCTTGTTGAACTTAGTCATCAGCTAATAAATTTAAAAAAAAATTAACTCTAACTAAAAAAACAGAAAGGGAGTAATACTGAAATCTTAAGATTGGAGTCAGTTTCATTGCTTGTGTGAAAGCCAGAAATGAACAATTAATAATATATTAATGAGAACACAAGAAATTGATCTTATGATATGTCTCAGTTGTAACTGATGACAATAATGTTCTCTTATTTCAATTGTCACACATTCACACACTCACTATTGTTTCTTTTCTATTTCTTGATTTGTTAATTATTTTTGTTTTCTTATTTATAGCATCAGAAGTTGTATGGTTTTTGTCAATAGACTCTGTATCTGAAGGAAACAAAGAAACAATTTTCTTTATAGGAGAAAAGATATAATATTTTGATTTCACCTTGTTTCTAATTACTCTGGTCCACATTATTAGTATTACCCACTAAAGGCAGGAATCTATGAACCTGTACCATAAGGTACAATAAAGTTATGGCTTTCAGCTCAGTGGCTACCAGAAATCCTTTTACATATAAATAGTTCTGATATTCAAAAGCTTTGAATATATAAGGGATCATGGACTTATTCCAGTTTTTTTTTGTTTGTTTTTTATATAACAATTTCTTTACATTTAATCTGTCTTTCATTCACTTTACCATTTCCAGGCTTTTAAATTATATAGCATTCTCTCAAAACACACACAGTCATACATTTCCTAATGGTCCCTAAGTTTTAAAATGTTTGGGTCTAAAACTAGGCCTCGGTGACAAAGACTGGCAGCACAGCCCTTCACCTGTCATTATGCAGTGCACATCCCGTCACAATATTCTAAACTGTCACTGTCTTATTTTCATGGAAATTCCTGCTTTCAGTGATATCATTGTCCAAATAGTATTTGTCTCATTCATTCTGTCCATATAGCTCCATATATTTACATTTAAACTAATCAGTCCTTGTACACAGGAAATAAAAGTATTTTTGGTAATATTAAATTTTTCTATACTTCAGTAAAAGAAACTAAAATCAATTGGGCTTTGTCCATTCAAAGTGTAATACCGCGAGCCTCTCAGCATCCTGACTTCAAATAAGTGTTCCATTGCCAAGGTGTCTCTTAGGTTATGGCGTCCCTAGTTACCATTTCTCTACTTCTCCAGCCAATGGATCATATTTTTTTCTATGGCCAGCATCAAAATTCAAAATAAAAATGAATAAACCCATCCAAAGAAAGCATAAATTCTTCTTAAGCACACAAAATCTGTCTAAACTCACCCATTTTCATTCATACATTCCTCAGGGACATCCCACAAAAATCCCTTGAAATGTCCTCTATTTCCTTAATTCAAAAATTAAAGAATTGTAAGCCTTCCCACAGGTTGCCCACCAAAATTGTTGCATTTTAGACATTTTTTTGCCTCATTTCTCTCTTTTTCATCTTTAAAAATTGCATCCAGCACTTCCATGTCCACCCTCTGACATCATCAATGATGTCACAGATGACAGGACCCAGCCTGTACTTCAAGATAATGCGGGGCTTTGCCCAAGGCACCAATGCTGTGAGGTATGAAGAATAAAAATTTTGTTTCATTTTTTTGCTTCATTTTGGGGGATTCCCTATGAATTTTGTTTTGTTTAATGTTTATTTTTAAAAAAATGAAATAAACATAAAAAAAAGAAAAAAAAGAAACAGGGCCTTTCAAGGCCTTCCTTACCCAGCACCCATCCCTACTCCATAAAAAAATTTCGGGACCACGATCCTCCCGGGACCCCACTTACTTGGTCTGAAGGGGAACCAACAATGAGGCCTAGGCACAGGTTGAAACCTTGGACTTGCATTCACCTAGGCTGCAGCATTGGCTTAGGCTCTATGCAAGGCCCAGACTTGTAGGCCTGGTTCCAATGCTGAGAAGGATGTGCCAGAGTTAATTTATTCCACTTCATCTCAATGGATGGCATCATTCCAAGAAAGAAGAAAGAAGATGGTGGACATTGGAGCTCTGGGCTCTGGCAGCCGGGCCTAGGTCTGATCCTGGCCGAGGCCTGGTATTGGAACCTGGCCTCTGGACTGGGCCCTGGCATTGGACCTGGGCTTGGGCCAAGGGTAGGTGTCAGGACCAGGCTTCTAAACCTGGCTTCAGCATTGGGCCGGGGCACAGGCTATGGTCTAGGCCAATGACTGGACATTGGGACCCGGCCTCCACACCAGGCTCAGGGTTAGCCTAGGCCAAGGCCCAGGTGTCAGGACCTGGCTTCCGGACTGGACCACAGTATCATGCCTGGGCTGGGCCCTGGTCTAGGCTAAAGCCCAGGTGTCAGGACCTTGTATAACTGTAACCTACAAAAATGAACTACTGACTCTTTCCTCCCTTAAAAAACTTACCAAAAAGTTTCTGAAGTTCAGGGGCAAGTACAGACTCAAACATATTATAAAATTCTGCTATAAATCCATCTGGACCAGAAGGCTTTTTCAAAGCAGCCAAATTGGTTGCACAATTTCCACCTCTGTAACATTCCTGTCCAGGTAATCCCAGTCTACCTCAGAAATTAGAAACTTTTCAATCATACAAGAGAGCAGATACTGTATCTCTAGATAAATGAATTTCAGAAAAGTAAAGAGCAAAATAATAATCCTCAAATTGTAAAATCTCTTGTTTTTAATATTCATTGCCCCATGGTGAAGCATATAACCTTGTGGGTGAATTTTAAAAGTCCAGCACACAAATCGAAGCTGGGAAATATGTGAGTATGTCCAGCCAGTACGCGCTGAGCAGATTTTAAAAGCTTCCCATGTATGTGGGTACCTCCCAGTAAATGCACAAGTAAGATAGTCCAAAAAAGTGGTGGGACATGGGTGTGGTCTGGGCAGGACAAGGTGATAGATGCCAAAGCCTTTTTTCAATTTTTTATTAAGGTGGAGACGTGTAAAACAATTGCCCGACTCAGGCTGAGTTTCGCCACTATTGAAGTGGCTGCCTCAGGGGCTTAGTGATTCATAGTTTTTCATTGTAAGATGAAAGACTTTTAAATTGTAAAAAATCGATGGTGCCAATGGGAAAAATATACTGACAATGTTCCATGTCGATAGAGGAACTGATTAAGATTTCCTTTCCGTTCCACACCCGGGATTCCAGTTAAGAGTGGAGATTACAATCCCGGGTGTGGAACGGAAAGGAAATCTTAATCAGTTCCTCTATTGACATGGAATGTTGTCAGTATATTTTCCCCATTGGCACCATTGATCGTTTGTTTTCCTAATGGCTTTTTTAGATCGCCTACCTTCTTGTTTCCTGGGCAGGGCAAGGGCAGGACATAGGCATTCCATAAATTTAAAATGGAATGTGTGAGTTAGCAGAAGCACGCACCGGGGTCCCCAGCCGCGTAGGTTTATTACTGGTATGGATGGCGTATAAATAATAAAATAAAAAAAATCTAGGCCAGTCAGTGGTTTTTAAGGGTTGGGGCTAACAGGGGGGAAGGGGGAAAGGGAGATTATTAAACAGGGGGTTGGGAATTCCTATTCCTTAACTGAGCGAACTGGGAACAAACTGTGAAAATTCCCTGTGATGGCACAGGTCCCTTATAAAATTCCCCCATTTACACAGTAGAGAAGGAATTTGTGTGCACATGTGTGCTTCCATATAAAACTAAGTGCACATATATGCACATATGTTATAAAATGGCCCTGTCCTTTAGCACAAGCCAGCATATACGTGTACATGTGTGCCCACGTAGGTGTTTCAAAGTTACCATTTAATCTTTTTTCTGACTTTCTTATTATTTCTAGATTTATTATTACCAGTATAATACTTCACCTGCTGCTAGGCTAGTAACATGCTAGCATGCTGGCTCAAAAGAGAATAATATTCAGACTTCAACTTGTATAGACGTAACAATACTGAATTCCCCCCCCCCCTCCCCATTATATATATTGCAGCTCCAAGGTTTTTATCTCTCCAGCTAAAGATGGAGAGATGTTTGTCTCTTTTTGGACAACCCTGCAGAGTAGTTATGGTCCCTCGCAGAACTGCCTCAAAAGCATCCCACCATACAAAAGGAGAAGTATCTTCTATAAGATTAAATCTAAAATACTTTGCACATTTGTCCTTAATAAGAGCAATACAATCTGGATCTTCAAGCCCTGTTAAATCTCCATTGGGGTGAAAGAGTTTGGATGAGACCACAGTCATGAAACAGCCCAATCTGTGCATGATCAGAGACCACAATACTGTTGATATTAGACTCACAAAGCCTGGGCATCAAACAATTAGATACAAGAAAATAATCCGTCCGTGGGTGAGATTGATGGGGCAGTGAAAAAAGTAAAATCTTTAACAGTGGGGTATTGGATCCTCCACAGGTCAACAAGTCCATGGGCTTTAATGATGGAATGAAGTACTCTAGATTTTGAAAACCTCATATGGACTTTCGATTGCCTATCCACTAACAAGTCAAGTTAAATCAGGTTAAAATCCCCACCAACAATCAATGGAACACTCCCTTCCACAGCAGTCTCCTTTGCAAAGGTGCAAAAAAAAAAAATAATAATAATAATAATCCGGGATATCATGAGTGGCAGCATAAATGTTCATCAACAAAAGCTGTTTCCCATGAATCTCACTTCTACCCTTAACCCATCTTCCATCCTGATCCAAAGCCTGAGCTAGAATTTGAATATCCAAAGACTTCTAATACAAAATAGCTACCCCAATTTTCTTGCCCAAAGCCACAGAGAAAGCTAACACCATATATCCATATCATAATAATTTGACAGATTCCTTCAATGTAAAAAGAGTTCCTTGTAAATTTATCAGGGTGAAAGTGCTTCAAAAGCAACATTACCTTTTTCTGTTTAATAGGATTTCTTAAAACTTTTATAGTCAAAGAAAATAATCTTATCAGCATCCCTACCATTGCACCACATAGGAACTGAAATATATAAGGAGGGCTTGAAAGAAAATGAAAACTTTATACAGAAAGAAGTCATTCGGAGAGGAGGTGTCTTTCACCTAAGAAAAGCCTGAGGAGTGAGTATTTCATCAGAGAAGAATGGATTCCTGACTTTTACCAGAGGAAAGGTATTGAAGGTATAGTTCTAGAGTTGTTTTTTCTACTGATTCAAGTGTGCTGCATTTGAGAGAAAAATACTCACTTGGGGGTCGATTTTCAAAGCAGCACATGGCCATCCATTCTCAAGTGATTCCCAGCGCGCACATGGACGTGCCAATTTTAGAACATGCGTGAGCTGGCACGTGCATGTTATACAATCGGATGGCTGCACGCATATGCGTGGCAAATTTTAAAATTTGCACGCATGTGTGGGTGTCACGTGCTGGGGGGGGGGAAATTTTCCATTAATATGCATGGCGACACAATTGGACCTCCCCCAGTTCCCGCCCAGTCTGCTCCAATTAATCTAGTGACCCTAAACAAGTTTGTGCATAGTTGAATCTAAGCTTACAGCCATGCGCACAAATTGAACCAAAGTGCAGGCCTGAGCAGCACAAAGATGGACTCTTCAGCCACACGATGATTGTTAAGATTTGTGGGAATGTGGGCCCTTGGCCTGAGATCTGAGTTGTTATCACCTGTGAGGAGGAACCCCACAGGTACACACCATTGGGTGGCGAGGTCAGGCACAGCAGGGAGCTCTGGGTGAAGCAAAGGAGAGGTCCCGTGAAGCCAGGAGAGTACCCCAGTAGAGAGTCAGGCTGGAGGTGATACCTGGGCAGGGACCCTGAGGGGAGAGGCACCAGACAGACCGCAGAGCGGGAGGCGTGAGACTGGCCAAACAGGAGGAACTCAGGAGGGGCAACCTTGAGGATGATGATGTAACGCCATAGGCCAACCCACAGTACAGGGAAGACTGAGATGAGCCTCTAGCGATGATGTAGCACAGACCCGAGGAGCGGGGAAGTGTTGGTAATCTCGATATAGTACGTAGACGCGACCCCGAGGAGCGGGAAAGCATAGACAGTCACAGAGAAGCTGGATGTCAGTGGGACTCTGGCCTTCACTTGCATCATACCAGGAGCTTACCTAAAGCTTCCGATTCTGTGAATTGCATCCATTATGCAGCTGCAGTATCCCCAGTGCTTCTGCTGCTCTGCCCTCAACTGTAGGGCGAAACACAGCTGACTCAATATCAGTTGATTTCCTTCACTGCTGTGGCCCAACTGACTTTGGGTGAGTCAGAAGCATCCTCACCACCTACTTGATAGGGTTCCTACCCCACATGGCCTCACTTTATGCATACCTCAAGGAATTCCTCAGCTCCAGTGGCATGACCCATCCTCACGTCTGACTGCTACTTTCATTTTCACTCATGGCTCTCAGCCGCTGCAAGCAGCTTCATGCTACTCTCTCCCGGCCTCCTACTTAAAAACAAAAATAAAAAAAACATAAGGCACATCTCCTGTGCCACCCAGACCTCCCAGAACCATCAGGCCTTCAACAGCCACCCTCCCCCAAAGCAGGACACAGCACCTGGGGCAAGTAAAATTGAATTTTAATCATTTTACCATATTAACACAAAGAAAAAGGGAAGTCTGTCTCCCAAGCCAACTCCAAGCCCCTTTCTCTAGTGAGGTGACAAGTAAGCAGCCCAACACTCACATCACTGGCAAGCACTCAAGTAGAAGATGGGGTGTTTTATCACCAATAATGAGAGGCAGACAGTATCAAAGGTGATGACACTGTGTTTCAGGGAAATAATTGCCCTAATGACCTGCCCCTGAAGATTTTGGAGAATGTGGGAGTTAAGTAGCTGCGGAATCCTTTAACCCCAAATACAAGGTACCCCAGGACAACATTCACAAGGCAGGTTTTCCCAACCATCTACACTCAGTGTTATACTCGCATGCAGGTGCTTATGGCCAAGGTGGAAAGGAGAAGCATCCATTTCACCAGTGACATCTGGACCAGAAAAAACACTATGCATGCCTATCTTTCCCTGACGCCACACTGGTGGCAACTGTATAAGGCAGGAGAAGGTAGCAGCTCTAGCCAAGGTGAAACAGCAGAATACAGGTGGGACATAATGCCCAAGAGTTGTACTTCTTTGAATATTTTAACAGCAACAAGAAAAATGATTGAAGACTGGCAACTTTAGTTATTTTAGCAATTTATTTAATAGTTTGGTTGCTTGAGGTGAGGTTTTGTTTTATTGCTTTTTTATTATTACAGGATTGGTTATTAATTTAAACTGATGCCATTTTAAGCAGTTATTTGGTTCTTGGAGCTGTGTTATGTTTTTCTATGTTATGCTGGTTTTTGTATGATGCTTTTAATGACTTGTAGGTGTTTTAGGTTATGTCATTTTATGTTATGTTTGTGATTTTAGTATGTTTTATTTATGAATATTATCTGAGTTTTTGTGTCATTTTTTGTTGTTTATTGTTTGAAGAATTGTGTATGCTATTTGTAACCCATCAGATATGCTTTGATGATTAAGAAATTTATGTTAAATACATAAATAAACCAGAGAGGTGGGACTATTGTTCCTGCATTTTTTTTTTTTTTTTTACAGAGAGTGGCACTAACAATAAAAAGGTAATGTAATAGGTATCAGTGGATCCATTGCTTTAAACAATTGCTGCACCTGATATTAAAGGACACCCTTATAACCATGGAGGAAGGCGCTACGTGGTAGATGCATTGGTGGCGGCAATCCAGGCCACAAAGATGAGAAGAAGCATCTTCGTCAGCATCTCCCAGCTGCGAAGATGGCAGGGGTGACACCAAGCATCGGCGGCCCCACCAGCCACAAGAACAAAGTCGGCGGCGCTCCTGGCCACTTAGAGAGGTGACCCTGCTGTGAAGGAGGACTCAGGTGGTGGCATTGGTGGCACTCAGGCCGCGAAGAAGCAGGCAGCATCAGTAGCTCCCAAACATGAAGAGGGAGGCAGCATTGGCGTCCGCATCTCCCAGCCACGGGGAAAGCACGTCAAAGAGGTGAAAGGCCACTCGCAGGCATGTCCCATAGCGGCATCACAACACAAGAGTTGTTTTTTGAATACTGACTCAAATGTGCTGCATGTGAGAGGAGAGTGCCCATTTGGTGCTTCCAGCAGGCAATCTAAAATATTTAAGAAGATTGCATGAGAGGTATTAGAATTGAGACTTGTATTCTGATAAGAACTGGGACTAAATTCAAACCATTCCACAGTGGGAAATTTGGGACTTGGAAGAAGGATTACATACATTTCCTTCAATCTGAATAATTGAAAGGAGAAGAATGTAAATTGTTAAGGAATTTGCTTACATAAAATCAAAAATTTTACTATAAGAGTGAGATCACAAATTTATTCATCTTTTTTCTTCATTATTGTTCATTAACATTTTTTGAAACCTAAGGGCATGATTTACTAAGGCTTTTCTCCCATTCTGTGTCTATGAGAAAAATACTTAGCAAATGAAGCCCTAAGTGCTGTTAAGAATCTTCAGTCAATTTATCAACTATCAGTAAAGGAATTGGAAACCACATAGCCTCTCATGAGATTATTGCTGAAATAGACAGTGGGGATTATCAGTGCTGTTTACAAGGATTTGAAAAGAGCTGTGTATGTTGGTTAATACAAAAGGGCCTTGAAGCTATGCTTCCCCCCACAAAGAGCCCTGAACGTCAGAAGTAAAACGCTATCCATGGAGAACTGTTGCAAGTAGGGCCTATGTTTTTTCTTTATGCCCTTGCAGATAGCATTTGGGTTCCATCCCACCCAGGGGTTACATATATAATACAAAACTGTTATTTCAATAATAATTGAATTGGATTCATGTTTGCTGCTTCTTAAAATATGATAGTGATTTAGTGCTCTTTTGAAAAGAAAAACAGCTGGTAGTTAATCCACACACCATGAAATACTGTTCCATCTAGATTTAATTTTCACAGAAAAAAAGGTATTTTCATGCTACAAAGGGCAAAACACATCACTGCAGCCACTGGTTAAATTAGGTAGAAACATTTGTTTGTAGACTAGAACCATGTTTGTTACATCTTAGCCTGGAGGAAGCTTTTACAGTTTGAATTATAAACCTTTGGAAAGAGAGGATTTTACCTGAAATGCTGACTGATCCTTAACTGCAGGGATATGAATGGTATCTTAGTAGGAATATATGGGATGAATCAGTAATTTTTAATCAGGAGTTGTGTATGTTTTCCACATAAGAAATGTCTGAAAAAAGTATGTAAAAGCGATCTGTGCCTGTCTGTCTATCTGTCACTCTTCTGCAAAAAAGAAATGGATTAGTTTGATAATTAGAAACACTGGATCAATTTTTTTTTTCAGAATGAACCCACCTAAACATTCCCCTTTGCTTTACTATAGAAAATAGTTAGATGAACATTACAGTGAAATTTAGTTGCAGCAAAAAAAGACAAGTTTCAAAGGGGCCCACCTAGCTATGTAACTCCTTAGTTACATGACTAAATCTTTTACAAAATTGTCCTCAAAATTGATTGCTGGACCCTAAGCAGCTTGGATTCATTAGGGGAAGGTCCTGTCAAACAAATCTGATTGATTTTTTTGATTGGGTGACTAGAGAACTGGATCAAGGGAGGGAGCATGATGTGATCTACTTGAATTTCAGCAAAGCTTTTGATATGGTTTCACATAGAAGGATCATGAATAAAATGAGAAGTTTGGGAGTGAGCGCTAAGGTCGTGGCATGGATTACAAACTAGTTGACTGACAGGAGACAGTGTGTAAAGGTAAATGGAAGCTCCTCTGAAGAGAGAATGATGTAAAGTGGAGTACCTCAAGGAATGGTTTTTGGATCAGTCCTGTTCAATTTCTTTGTGAGCAACACTGTAGAGGGATAGAAGGTAAAGTTTGTCCTTTTGCAGATGATATTAAGATCAGCTAAAGAATGCACATGCCTGAAGGAGTAGAGAGAATAAAAAATGATTTAAGAAAACTTGAAGAGTGATTGAAGGTTTGGTAACTTGGATTCAAAGCAAAGAAATGGGGTGAAATGAGCTGTATGCGATGGAGATCAAAAGACTAATGTTCACCGACAGGAAATGGACCTTGGAGTAATAGTATCTGAAATTTGAAGCAGCAAAACAATGTGACAAAGTGACAGCTAAAGCCTGAAGGATGCTGGGTTGCATAGAGAGAGGGATAATTAGTGAGAAAAGGTAGGTGATAATGCCCTTGTATAGATCCTTGGTGAGCCCTCACCTGGAGTATTGCGTTCAGTTCTGGAGACCATATCTCAATAAGGATAGAGACAGGATGGAAGATGTAAAGAGAAAGGCGACCAAAATGGTGTGGGGTCCACATTGAAAGACTTATGAGGCTAGGCTAAAGGTTCTAAATAAGTATAGCCTAAAGGAGAGGAGGTACAGAAGAGATATGATACAGACCTTCAGATACCTGAAAGGATTTAATGATGCACAAACTTCAAACTGTAGAACTTGAGGTCACGATATGAAACTCCAAGGGGGACAACTCAGAACTAACATCAGGAAATATTTCTTCACAGAGAGGGTGATGGATGCCTGGATGTCTTCCCAGAAGAAGTGGTAAGGACAAAAAATGTAACTGAATTCAAAAGGGCATGGGATAAACACTGTGGATCACTAGAAAGGGGTGTATGGAGGTAACCTTTACAGACTGGTGAGGACTCTCTACTGCCCTTAATGGAATGCATGGGGGTAACCTGCACAGAGTAGCAAGTATAACGCTTATTGGAAGGCATGGGGATAACTTGCACAGAGCAGCACTTACAACTCATAACAGAAAATATGGGGTAACCTGCATGGAGGAGCAGTAACTACCTTGAGCAATTTGCAGGACAAATGGGATTCACCACTTGGTCTTTATCTACCATCATTACTACATTACTATGTAAACCCCTTTGTACAGCTTGCTTACTTTGTGATACAGTTTCAAAATCTTAGCCAAGACATATGCATGTAAAATAAAATGCATAAAGATGAACTGAATGTGTTTTAATGCATTTTTAGTCACCTGAAGCCATGCATATTATTTCATAATGCAGATAAAATTCACTGTATAAAAAGAGGCACATGAGGAGACATTTAAGGGTCATGATATGAATCTACACATATAACTTAAAATGCCAATTTTCAAATATTCCACATAACGATAAAGTACCTGAGTACTTTTATCATGCATAACACCTTAGCAGACAGAAACTACTGGGGTAGTTTCCCTTTGAAAATTAACAGCCTCAAAGTAGATGCATGAAGGATGCGCATACACTTTGCACCTGCTATTTGTATGAGAGGAGAAATAGTGCATGTACAATTTGAAAATTGAGCACATGCATACATTTAAATTCCCATGGCAACACTTCTTTTTAACAAGTAGATGTGCAATTGAAGCTGTATGTACTTTAAATGAAAAGAAGAGGGTAATTCACAATTTACCTATGTAAACAGTTTTGAAAATTGCGCTCATGGTAACTTTTAAACAGGTGCATGGGGGGGAGATTTAGAAATCTTTTAAGGAATAAAAAAAAAGAAATAAAACCATTCTTTTATCATAGTGCTCGTAATAGTTCCATATTTAAATCTACTGGGTTAGTATGTTTACTTTCCTGGCCTCTATAAACTCTTTTAGTTGATCAGCAGTGAAAAATACAAAACGCTCACGTCCCTTTGTGAGGAAACATTTATAAGGAAACAAAATCTTTACAGCCAGCCTAACAGCCTCTTGTCTGAGGTTTAAAAAACCCCGGCGCCTGGCCTGAGTGGCTGGAGCTAAATCAGGGAAGATGTTTACTGCGGCCTCATGAAAGTTAACCGGATATTTCTTAAAATATGATTTCATCACTAAACCAATATCTTTAACTGTTATAAATGATGCCAAAAGAGTTCCTCTGCTTATTACATCCAAGGTGGAATCTTCTAGGAATCCTATCAAATTCCCTGCAAAAGGGGCACTAGCAAAGGGGCGGATTTTAAGAGCCCTGCTCGCGTAAATCCGCCCGGATTTACGCGAGCAGGGCCCTGCGCGCCGGTGCGCCTATTTTACATAGGCCTACCGGCGCGCGCAGAGCCCCGGGACTCGCGTAAGTCCCGGGGTTCTCCGAGGGGGGCATGTCGGAGGCGTGTCGGGGGCGGTCCCGGTCGTCGCGGCGTTTTCGGGGCGTGTCGGCAGCGTTTTGGGGGCGGGTACGGGGGCGTGGCTATGGCCCGGGGCGGTCCGGGGGCGTGGCCGTGCCCTCCGAACCCGCCCCCAGGGAGGCGTAAATCCCCCGACAAAGGTAAGGTGGGGGCTTAGACAGGGCCGGGTGGGTGGGTTAGGTAGGGGAAGGGAGGGGAAGGTGAGGGGAGGGCAAAAGGAAGTTCCCTCCGAGGCCGCTCCGATTTCGGAGCGGCCTCGGAGGGAACGGGGTAGGCTGCGCGGCTCGGCGTGCGCCGGCTATACAAAATCGATAGCCTTGCGCGCGCCGATCCAGGTTTTTAGCTGATACGCGCGGCTCCGCGCGTATCTACTAAAATCCAGCGTACTTTTGTTTGCGCCTGGAGCGCAAACAAAAGTAGGCCTATTCGCGGAGTATGAAAATCCGCCCCAAAGTTTCCTAAGCGTGTCGACGTGGGAAGAAAAAAGCAAGAGTTAATGGATGGAAGATTTGCTTTAGTTATTTCCAACTTTTCAAAGAAAAAATTCTTCAAGGTAGTGTTGGGGATTTCCCCCACTACCTTAGGAAAATTGGTAAAACGTAAGTTCAAATGCCTGGATTTATTTTCAATAAATTCCATACGTCTAGATAGAATTTGGCTATCTTTAATTGCAGCATTCTTGTACTGTTTTTTTTTCTTCCTTAAAAGATTTCTAAATCTCCTCTTATTAAGTACTCTGCTGGGAGTGGGTCTTAATAGCTGAATAATGTCTAAAAACTGATTAAAATTTTGTCTGCCAGGTTTATAAATTTCAAGTGGACTGTTTATAGTTCCTATTTAAGATTTTTGATGGAAATGGTGGCAAATGGAAAAATTTGCTTGTGATAATTAATGTACCCACAGTATTTCTTTATAAGCAAATCTGATTTTTGTTTATGTATTAAAATGAATAAATAAAGAATTAAAAAATAAATAAATAAATAAACAGGTGCATGGGTGCACATGTGTACGCATTTCTCGGCCTACACCAAGGGGCGCAGCCATTTTAAAACATACGTGTGTATATGCATAAGAACATAAGAACACGTGTATAAAATAGCCTGACCGCATGCACATGTCCAGGCAATTATAAGTGGACACATGCAAATGCGTCTTGTACTGCATAAGTGTTGGATTTTAAAAGATTTGTGTGCTGATGCCATTATCAGTTTTCCCAGTTTGTTCCAAGTTCACCCAGTTAAGGCAGAGGGCTTCCAAACCCCCCACGTATAATAGTCTCCCTTTTTCCATTAGCCCCGACCCTTAAAAGCCCGCTGTTCTGCCTATTTATCTTTATTTTATTTCTTAAACGTCATCCATAGCAGAAGTAAAGTTATGTGGCACGGGACACCGGTGTACGCAAAAGTATTTACACGCAAATTTGAAGTTGAAATCCAGGAACGCCCATGCCCCACCCAGACCACACCCATGCCCCACTCCTTTTTTGGAACTTTCATTTGTGCGTGCCGCGGGAGATATGTGCGTACTCGGGCAGCTTTTAAAATCTGCTTGGCGTGCACTGGCCTGACATATTCATATTTCTCCTGGTTTTGGGGCACATCAGGGTCCAGATTTTAAAACATACACGCGCGGCCTACATGTGCGTGCGCTACCCTGTGCACGCACATGTACTCCTGATTTTATAACAGGCACACGCATGTTACAAAATCCGGGGACGGCGTGCACAAGGAGGTGCACAATTGTGCACCTTGCGCATGCCAAGCCCTGTCCGAGCCGCGATGCCTGCCCCTATTCCCTTCCCTATCTTTTTCTTTTTGTTTTCTTTGTTCCAAAACTTACTTTAGCCCTGGGGCTGAAGTAAGTTGCATGCGCCGGCTGACTGCCGGCGCACCAGCCCAGATCCAGCAGCTGTACGGAGGCCTCTGGCCACGCCCCCGCCCTGCCCCGGACCGCCCATTCCCCAGCCCTTTTTCAAGCCCCGGGACATACACACTTTAGGCGCACTGCCGGGCCTTTTGAAAATAGGCCCAGCGCACGTAGGTCTTTGAAAATCTGCCCCCAGGCTTTTAAAATTCACCTTTTAATTTTCAGAATGTGAATGCATAACCTGCATGCTGATAATGCTCACAAATTTAACTAAACATTTGAAAATGTGTAAAGTTACACACATATATTTAGCTGCATATCAACCTGATTTTCAAATAGAGGATAACTTTCAAACAGCTGCTCAAAGTTGCATATATGCACATATATGGCCAGTCATAATTTTACCATAGTATTTTACAACCTGCACATATATACACATGTATTATAAAATATGCATATCTTTACCCAGCAGCATACACATGCATATATACATATGCACGAATACATAAAATGCATCAAAAGTATTTCTATGATTTGAATGTGTGTACTTTTCCGACTTATTTTTTAAATAACATGTTAATGTGTGAAAATAAAATATGACTTACTCATGTAAATCAGGATGCATGCCCCCAAATCAATATATTTTAAAACATGCATGCATAAGTAAAATTACCAATTTTACCAATTACTCCACTGGTTTACTCAGACCTTTTCTAGGTCTTTAAGACCTTCCTGCTTTTTCAGCCTGTACCCCGACCCCCCCCCCCCCCTCAGTTAACCCAAACCTCCGATCTGGCTATTAGTATACAATAAACAGATTTAATATCATTTTTATAAGATAATTAGCAAGTGGAAAATTATGTATGTAAGTTAGTAAATCTATGTACGAGTCTTTAAAAATAGCAACTTATATGCATAAATATTGGCCCCACCCTAAAATTTCCCTAGATCACCCTCTTTTATGTGCATATGTGTGTGCACAAAAGGAAAAAATATCGGCCGGATTTTAAAAGGGTTACGCGCATAAGTTATGCGCGTAACCCTTTTAAAAGCCCCCTGCACGCACCGAGCCTATTTTGCATAGGCTCGGCGGCACGCGCAAGCCCCGGGACGCGTGTAAGTCCCGGGGCTTCACAAGGGGGGCGTGCCGGGGGCGTGCCGGGTGGGCGGCACAATTTTCGGGGCGTGTCGGGGTGTGTGTCGGGGATGTGGTGCCGGCCCGGGGGCATGGTCGAGGCCTCTGGACCAGCCCCCGGGTCGGGTGATGGTGCGCCAGCAGCCCGTGGCACGCGCAAAGTTACGTCTGCCTCCGGCCAGCGTAACTTTGCCAACAAAGGTAGGAGGAAGGGTTAGATAGGGCCGGGGGGGTGGGTTAGGGAGGGGAAGGTACGGGGGGGTAGAAGGAAAGTTCCCTCCGAGGCCGCTCCGATTTCGGAGCGGCCTCGGAGGGAACAGGCAGCGTGCGCGGGGCTCGGCGCGCGCAAGTTGCACAAATGTGCACCCCCTTGCACGTGCCTACCCCGGATTTTTGTTCGCGCCTGGGGCCTGATTTTAAAAAGCATTTACTCGAGCAAAACTGGTTTTTGCTCGAGTAAATGCTACAATAGTATGTCACATTTACATGCGTAACTCCTTTGAAAATTACCCCCCTGGTGCGCGAACAAAAGTACGCGCACATAGATTTAGAAAATCTACCCCTATATGTGTATGTTTGAGGTTCTTAAAATAGGGGTAGATTTTAAAAAGCATTTACTCGAGCAAAACTGGTTTTTGCTCGAGTAAATACACTTTACTCAAGTAAGTGGGCTTTTCAAAATTGCTACAATATATGCCATTGAATTGTCCATAGGATTTACTCAAGTAAGTGCACTTTACTCGAGTAAATAGCTTTTGAAAATTGCTACGATAGTATGTCACATTTACATGCGTAACTCCTTTGAAAATGACCCCCATAGCATGTATACAAGTAGATGCTACTTATGCAGGTAGATGCAAATTTCTGGGGGTAATTTTCAAAATGGTTTACACATGTAAATATGACTACTATTGTAACAATTTTCAAAAGCCATTTACCTGTGTAAAGCACACTTATGCAGGTAAATCCTATGGACAATTCAATGTTATATATAGTAGCAATTTTCAAAAGCCCACTTACATGCCTAAAGTGCATTTACACATGTAAAACCCATTTTTAAGCGTGTAAATGCTTTTGAAAATCAGGCCCTCTATGTACGACTTTGAAAATTCACCTCATAAATGTATTTATTTATTTATTCATTAGCATTTGATATTGCACCTTTTCCCAAAGTTGGTCTCAAGATGGATTACAATAAATTTAAATGAACATAGACATTAGAACACCTTACAATAGAATCAGAATTTGCAATTAATGTAGCATTGGGATCTAGCTTAGAAAAATGCATTTTTTAATAATTATGCCACAGCTACCTTGTTTTTGAAAATCAGATTGTTTTGCACATGCTTAATAGTATATACATAATTTTATAGTTTATTTATTTAAAATATTTAAAGGCTGTGTAATCCAAGGGTCTAAGAGGTTTAGAATCCTGCACATACATAAAATGTGAACATTAGTGCAGACATATAAATAACTAATAAAAACAGTAGTTTGAAACAATAATAATTACAAAAGCATAAAAAAGGCAATATTAGTAGGAACGGGTGTGCATTTGAAAAATCAGCTTATATTGATTAGATAATCATCTGGCCTGACAGAACATAGTATTTACTTTTTAAAATATTACAAAACAGCAGCAAGAAATGGCCAAAATCAAGCAGACTTCAGAATATGTCATAGGAAATAGTTCATAATGCCTGCTGACATTTTATGAAACAAAGGACAAAATTAAAATGTAGCATTATATGCAATGTGCATTGTGCAATGAAAAAACCAAGTATCTTGAAAATATGATGTGTGACTGGGCAGACTAGATAGGTTCATATGGTCTTTTTCTGTCATCACGTTTCTAACTCCTAGATTCATCCAAATGTGTTATTAATGCATTGATAATGCCAGTGTTAAGAAAAAGGAATGTGTTTTTGAGAGAGAGAGAGACTATCTACAAGGTGTTCATAGTTGTGAAGTATTTATATCTCTATAGGAGGGCTTTCTAATAGCTCGAGGTGAAGTGTTGGTGGTAGTTTAGGGTTTAGGGGCCAGTTTTGCACGTAGAGTGAGACATACGAACAGCACAGTACACGTTGGTGAATGTTTGACATCATTTGGAGTGAGGAAAGTCTCACAAAGATGAAATTTCTACTATGTTCTCTCACCCAAACTTAATGGACTCTATAGCAGGGTACCATTAACCATTTTGACGAATAATCCTATAAGTTTCTAGCATGTGGGTACTTTAAGTAACTATTTTTAAAATTAAAACAGCTGAATTTGAGATAGACCAATGAGGTTGTGCATCTATGGGGCCGATGCAATATATTTTCACGGAAAGCGGGTGCTGAAAAGTCCTAATGTGCACATGGTGCTTGCAAGGGGGCGCCATGCAATATCTAATTAGGGGGTTGTGGCTGCCGGTTATGAAGACCAACGCTGGTAAACTCAGCGTCGGTTTTCATAACCGGCTATCTGTCAGTAATACTGGCAGATGGCAGTTTGGGTGAGAGAACATAGTAGAAATTTCATCTTTGTGAGACTTTCCTCATTCCAAATGATGTCAAATATTCACCAACTGCTTTTCTGTACTTAAAAAAAAGTACAGAAAAGCAGTTTTTTCTGCTTTTCTGTACTTCTTTTACCTGCACTCAGCTATTAACGCCTGTGACCAAAATGATAAAGGGGATGAAATAGCTCTCCTATGAGGATAGGCTAAATAGATTAGGGCTGTTCAGCTTGGAGAAGAGACAGCTGAGGGGGGGATATGATAGAGGTCTACAAAATCATGAAAGAACTTGAATAGGTTAATGTGAAATGGATATTTACTCTTTTGCATAATACAAGGACTAGGAGCATGCCATGAAGTTAGCAATTAACACATTTCAAACAAATTGGAGAAAATTCTTTTTCATACAACGCACAATGAAAATCCAGATGATGTGGTTAAGGCAACTAGTATAGCTGGGTTTAAAAACATTTTGGATAAGTTCCTGGAGATGTCCATAAACAGCTATTAAGCAATAGGGAACAGTCACTGTTTGTTGCTGGCATTAGTAGCATGGGATCTGTTTAATGTTTGGGCACTTGCCAGGTACTTGTGACTTGGATTGGCTACTGTTGGAGACAGGATATTGGGCTTGCTGGACCCTTGGTCTCACCCAGTATGGCATATCTTATGTTCTTTTGTTCTAACTTTTTTGTTTTTCATTTGATATTCTATCCACACCAAATTTTCTGGACATGTTAAGGAGGGACAAGAGAATTCTGAAAGTGGTGGGAGGAGTTTCAGATTCACATATGTGCTGTGTAGACCATGGATATGTGTGTGCCATAGAAAGAAAGTTCTTTATTTCTGGGTGGATTATGTTGTCAATATATTAATTGGAGAAAGTCAATTACAGATGTCAGTTCTTTTGTGGTATACGTTTTCTTAAAATGAGCATTCAAAAAGATAATTTATCAGAAGCTATACCAAGACAAAGAGCATCTAAGGGCCTGGTTCACTAAGGCATTTCTCTCATTCCATATTTATGGGGAAAAAACCCATGATCAATCAGACCCCAAATATTCTTCCAAAGTAAAATTCATTTGAATGGTAGATGAGTTAAATGGTGCATCCCTGGAAAATAATAAAATAATATATAGGGCAGATGAAGACAAAAATCCCAAAATGTTGAAGGAGACTTATCCCTGTTGAAAGCATGGACCCTTGGGCTGAGGCAGAGTTGATGCTACTTGCAGGGAGAAGCCCTGCAGATCCCCACCATCGGCAGGTGGGTCTAGACAAAGCGGAGGCCCAACTGGAGCTTCACCTTTACCAGCCCACATTCTCCTTGGGTTGAGCCTTCATGTGCAGGTAGGTTGAGCTTTTGGCAGGCGGCACACAAGGATGTCCAGGAATCAGGAAGGCAAGATGGAGAGGTAAGGCAGGGAGGCCCAGAGCAAGACAGGTGGGCAGATGATGAGACGTAGAACTGGAGAGCCGAAGAACTTACCACAAAAACTGAAGAACAAAGACAGGAGCCACTGAACTGAAGACAAAAGCAAGGACCATGGGAGCTGAAGATGAAGGCAGGAACTGGATCTGGAAACTCAGGAATCAAAGATGAAGATGCTGGCAACTCACACTACTTGGAAGCAGGCTGTCCTGTTGCCAAGGTATCTTGCAGCTGTAGAATTGCCCTTTTTATAAGGCAGCATCGCAGATGTCATCAAGAGGGGCTGCAGGGCTTTCCCACCGCAGTCCCCTTGAATATAGAAAGGAGGTGTGCACGCCTAAGAAGGACACGCTGCACCCGGACTTGTCGCAGCATCCCTGCCAGCAGTAATTGCAGCATCCTGCCGCGTGTGCCAGTTAGCTGTGTCAGACTGGAATGGAGGTGAGAGCAGTGGTCCATGGAAGCAGCCCGCAGATAACCGATTGCAACAATCCCCCCCCCCCCCCCAAATATCATTTACTCCATTCTATATTATGATAACATGATGGAAATTGGAAAATAGAAAAGGGGGGAGTGGGAAGAAAATGGCTAGATTTAAAAGAAGTGAAAAGGAATGAAGAAGAAAGGTGACAGAAGGGGTAAGTTTCTGAGAAATGTAGGGGTTTTGAGTGGTTGTCAAATTGATTTAAATTAAGCTGCATGCTTACAGAGAACAGTAAAGAAGATTTACTCTTGCTTGAGCTGGAAGAAAATTAAATTGGTTTGCAGGCAGCTAAATGGATGAGCAGAAGCTCCTGGGATTTTGAAAATTAGCTTTTTTTGGTAAGGGTTAGAGCTGTTAGCATTTATGTAATATCTATTGCCCATAGCACCCCCTCCCCTCCATCTACATGGCAGGAAACCATCTCTACAGAACACAAACATATACTCCCAATCAGCCTGTTCATCTTTTATGCAGAAAATAATGTTGCAAACTGAATAGGTATAGAACTTCATCCATTTCTTTACTGAGACATTTTTCTGAATCAAATTTGCTTTGTTTAATGGAGTGATATGTTTGTAAATGTATGAATATTATAGCTAATCATAAAAATGCTTTAAATGTAATCTGGTTAGAAGTAATAGTATAATGGCACAAAGTCTCCGAAGTCTGGTAAAGATTAATGAACATCATATTACTAATTGGCCAAGTGCTCTCAGTAGGAAAGCTAGTAACTCTTCATTAGAATTCTCTTAATCACTGAACAGAGCTTCTCCAAGTACCACAGTGAGTCAAGCTCCATGATATTGGAAGGAGTATATGTAACAGAAGAGGCAGGGAAAGTATGGCATATGATCCTATACTGATTTGGTGATTTATTAAAAATGAAAATGTTATAATCAGATATTACATTAGAGAAAGCGTACATAAATAGTTTAACAACAAACATAATTTATTTAATATAACAGTTACTGTAGTAAGGATAATACCTGTTTGACTTGCTTGGATAACAGATGCATATTTCAGAAAAACCATTACCTTCCTACTATAATATTATATTAGCCAGAAAAAAAGACTCAGGATCAGTTCTTGTCCTTTGCATATTCTTTTGGCCATTCCTTCTTCGGTGGAGATGATGTACAATCTCTGAAGATAACCTCCTCACTGAAGAAAGACTGTGTAAAATGAGCATTATAAAATAATCTTACTGTAGTCAGGTACTTCCAGTATGGTACATATGCAAAAATATTATTTTAAGATGCTAAATATCAGAAAGAGTGAAAGGTGTGAGATTTGTTGTGATATTTATCAAATTGTAATTGAATTTGCTATAGGTTCATGATTGAGTAGGTGTATCCCATATGTGCTATCACCCAGCAGTAAAAATATCAGACTTTTTAGAGTTAATTATATATAGGAGGTGATATTCAGTAAACTGGTGAGCAGAAAAGTTATCTGGCTACAAGATAAGTGGTCCTGGAATTCAGTGGTATAAATGTCCCTGATTAAAGTAATCTGGCTAATCATATCTGAATAACTTTAAACATAACTGGATATTCTATTGAATACTGCAGGTATGATAAGCCAGATAACTTTAGACTTAACTGGCTGTACTGAAAAGAATATATCTGGTTATGTAGTGAACTGCTAGGAAAAAACAATATTGTGGGCTCCCTGTCTCCCTCCCACCCTAGCTCCAAAGGCTTGGCCTTACCGGGCTGAGTCTGCAATTTCTCCTTTAAAACCCCTTTTCTATTTGTGAAAAATAAACAGGTCAGTCCCGGTGCCTGTCTCGGTCCCTCCACCCACCCCCGCTCCCTGGTCTGGTTCAAGATTTTAATGTTTTATGCTTCAGAGACCCCTCCTCACCCCCCCCCCCCCCCCCAACTTTTACCCTCCCCCATCTCTGTACCTTAATTTTAGCTGAATCTTCAACCACAATCTGGGTGGGCCCGATGCTTCCTCCATCAGTAGGCAGCTACACTGGAAGCGTACTCTTAGAGACTGATTTTAGAAAGCATATATATGCTTAAAATTGGGTTTTACATGTGTAAATCCAAGCTTTTATTTTGTCAAGGGTGGATTATTGTAATTCATTGTATGTTGCTTTACCCCAAAATTGCCTGCAAGTTCTGCAATTGTTGCAAAACTCAGCAGTGCATTTAGTTTCAAAAAGTTCTCCCCTTCTGTTCTACCCCAACTGTGTCAACTTCATTGTTTGCCAATTTTATATCGGGTGAAATTTGAAGTGTTGATTCTGGATTTTAAAGCCTTAAAAACCACTCATTTACTTTCTCTTATAAAATTATTTACATTTTATTTAGCTACTCATTCCTTTTGGTCTGCTAATCAACAGCTTTTACTGATCCCTTTTAAGGGGCAAATTTGACTGCAAGCAACAAGAAATCGCTCTTTTTCCTCAATTGGTCCAAAACTCGGGAATGATTTACCAGTCAAATTGTGGATGTTGACTGATTTAAACATTTTCAGAAGACAGCTAAAGACTCTATTGTTTAAGGAGGCATTCAATTGAAAAATTTTATTCAATTTATTCTGTTTTGCTTGTTATTTTATTGTTGTATGTTATCTTGTGCTCTTCTTAGCTTGAAAGCTTCATTTTAAGCAAACAACAAATATTTAAAAATAAATAAATAAGTGCACTTTATGCATGAAAATGTTTTTTTAAAATTCCTATCTGTACCATCAAGCTGGGGTGAGATAACATAGTACAAAATTTCATCTTTGTAAGACTTTGCTCACACCAAATGATGTCAAATATTCACCAAGGTGTACTGTGCTGCTCGTACATCTCACTCTACATGCAAAACTGACCTCTAAACCCTAAACCACCACCAACACCTCACCTCCACCTATCAGGTGGCCCTCCTATAGAGATATAAATAGGTGCACACAGTGAGGCCCTCCCCAGAGACTCGCTCTCTTTCTCTCTCTACTCCACACCACCCCACCTCCTCTTCTCCCCCTTCCCCTTCTAAGCTGAGAAATGGCCAAAATGCAATTCTAAAACTTTATCACAAGTTGTGTTAAGGCCATTTCAGGCATATCATACTTGCCTACCACAAGGAAAAAAGGTGTAGTTATTTCCAATGCTAAAACCATGCAATAGCATGCATTATGCTATCACATGGTGCAATATTGCCCCTCAGTTTACTAAATCCCACCCAAACGTCTCCCTGATCCCCTCCCTCTAAAAAATTTGTATTCACACCATGCGTTATTGTTCATAATGGATACGTTATGGCATTAACGCATGCATTAGCGTGTTAACGCAATAACACATTTTGATGAATGACACTAATAGTTACTTAGAGATAACAGAAACAGAGCATTTTGCTGCTGACTACAGAGAATCAGTGAGTATCACTTCACTGAGTAATTTTGGGTCTTAAAGTTTGGGGAGAGTGAGATTTTGTAGTAAACTAATCTTTAGTTTTGGTGATTTATTAAAAATGAAAAATAGGTAATTCTAATTGTGTGGGCCTGATAAAAAGAAAAGAATGTTAGATTATTGTAAGTGTGTTTGATGAAAAGAAAAGAAAGGTAGGTAACTTGCTTTTTAAAAGTGAGAATGAAATGTGATTGATTTGTGTTATGGTTTTGAGGAATTGGTGAACCCCTGGGCCGAGGTGAGAGATGTCTCCGCCCACAGGGAAGAGCCCCATGGTCCCCACCGGCGGTAGGCGAGGTCTCAGCGATGTAGGACACAGCTGTGAGAGAGACTTTATTAAGGAGAAGGTAAAAAACACTACTAGAGGAGCGGGGAAAAATATTAAACACAGTCTTTGAGCAAGTATCGTGGTCAGGATGATGATGTAGATAACAAGATCCAGTGGTGACCGCAGCACGGGGTACACTCGTGAATTCCTGTAGATAGATGTAATACCTCTGAGTGCAGATCCAGTAGTGGCCCGCAGTGTGGGGTACGCCGAGGAAGCTGTTCTGTATGAGGAGAGGTTGAAGATACAGGAACCAGGCCGTAGACCTTGTGTTGCTGGTGCAGTATCCTGAGGTACAGATAGAGTAGCGTAGACAGGCTGAAGAACGGTAGTGGCCCGTGGAATAGGGTATGCCAAGGAATCCTCAGTAGTAGGTAGAAACTGGAGAATGTACTCACAAAAAGAAGTCCCAGTAGAGATACCCGAGGAGCGGGTCAGACATCCCAGGCAGTAGGCCCTCCGAGGAGCAGATAGCCAAGTCACAAAAGAGCCCCCAAGGACCGGGTACTCAGAGCATCTGGAAGCCAGGTATAATCTGGAACAGAGATCCAAGTAGAGTGGAATTACACAAGTGAGAGAACTCCTTGCTAACTCATTTTAGCAATGGGCCAGTCAGTATAAGTACACTAGCGGTGTTGACATCATCGGGAGGAGACGCCCCCGAGGTTCCCACCATGATGTATTCATAAGGAGGCCCTGCGCGCATGCTGGCGCCATCTTGTGCTCCTACCATGTGACAGGAGTTGACCAATGGCACCGGTAGCCCTTGTGACATAGTATGGGCAAAGGCTATCGGCGCCATTTTGATTACTGGCAGCCGATGGTGAGATCGCTCCCGGACCCCTGCTGGACCACCAGAGACTTTTGGCAAGTCTTGTGGGGGACAGGAGGTTCCCCCAAGACTTGCCAAAAGTCGCTGGTGGTCCAGCGGGGGTCCGGGAGCAATCTTCTGCACTCGGGCCGTCGGCTGCCAGTAATCAAAATTGCCCAATAGCCTTTGCCCATACTATGTTACAGGGGCTACTGGTGCCATTGGTCAGCCCCTGTCATATGGTAGGAGCACCGATGGCCATGTGACAGGGGCTGACCAATGGCACCTGTAGCCCTTGTGACATAGTAAGTCAAAGGCTATCGGCGCCATTTTGATGCGAGGCAGGCCACACAGCCCGATGGCACGCAGGGACAAATTGCTCAAGGGACCCCGCTGGAGCACCAGGGATGTTAGTAAGTCTTGGAGAGGGATCGGGATGGTGGGGAGGGGGTGGTGTGTGTATTTAATGTATTATTGTAAATTTTAATGCTTGGGGTGTTTTTTTATTTAAAAAAATAAAATGTGCCCCTCCCCCCATACAAACCCAAAAAACAAATTTTTCTCGTAGTTCGTAGAAAATCTGTTTCAGGGAGTGGGGCCCCTGAACCACGACGAATTAGGCAATTTCATTGAAATTGCCTAATTCGTCATAAACGAATGCACATCTCTAGTAATTCTTTCCCTCCCACCCACCTCTTAACAAATTATTTGATTTATAGACTCTTATCCCATTTAAGAGAAGAAGAGACATTTGCATGCCAAAAATCAATCAGAGATCTAGCTAAAACAAGGGAGTGACCCAGCTCTTATAAATAGATTAATTGTTAGGGATGTGAATCGTGTGATCGATCGTCTTAACGATCGATTTTGGCTGGGAGGGGGGGAGGGAAATCTGATCGTCGTGTTTTTTTTTTTTTTTTTAATTGTAAAAAATCGTAAATCGGGGGAGGGCGGGAAAACCGGCACACCAAAACAACCCTAAAACCCACGCCAACCCTTTAAAACAAATCCCCCACCCTCCCGAACCCCCCCAAAATGTTTTAAATTACCTGGGGTCCAGTGGGGGGGTCCCGGCGCGATCTCCCGCGATCTCCCGCTCTCGGGCCACGGCTGCGTTAATAGAAATGGCGCCGGTGGCCCTTTGCCCTTACCATATGACAGGGCAAAGGTAGCGCCGGCGGCATTTTGGTTCCTGTCACCCGACGTCACGAGTGCAGGAGATCGCTCCCGGACCCCCGCTGGACCCCCAGGGACTTTTGGCCAGCTTGGGGGGGCCTCCTGACCCCCACAAGACTTGCCAAAAGACCAGCGGGGGTCCGGGAGCAACCTCCTACACTTGCGCCGGTGCCGGCGCTACCTTTGCCCTCACTATGTCATACGACCCGTATGACATAGTGAGGGCAAAAGTAGCGCCGGCGCCATTTTGAATATTGGCAATACGGCGTGAGTACAGGAGGTCGCTCCCTGACCCCCGCTGGACTTTTGGCAAGTCTTGTGGGGGTCAGGAGGCCCCCCCAAGCTGGCCAAAAGTCTCTGGGGGTCCAGCGGGGGTCCGGGAGCGATCTCCTGCACTCGTGACGTCGGGTGACAGGAACCAAAATGCCGCCGGCAGTAGAATTAGGGTATCCCAGTAGAGAGGTTCCAATAAAAGCATACATAGCCTGTTTGGCTATAAGAACAAACTGAGTTACAAGATTTCAAATTTTCCCTGTCAAATGCTAAGAAAGTTGCATATACAAATAAAAATTGTACCTTGAAATGTCTGTATGCTAATGCCAGAAGTCAAAAGGGTAATATGATGGAGTTAGAATGTATGTACAGCACTGAATGAAGAGGCAGACTTAATTGGCACCTCAGAGACTTGGTGGAAGAAGGATAACCAATGGGACAGTGCTATATCAGGGTATAAATTATATCACAAAGGTGGATCAACTTGGTGGTGGTGGGTGGGGGGGGGAGGGGTTGATGTTTTATGTTAGGGATTTCATAGAGTCCAACAGGATAAAGATCTTGCAAGAGACTAAATGAACAATAGAATCTTTATAGTTGGAAATTCCATGTGTGATAGAGAAGAATTGAGCAAAGAGGTATACTACCATCTACCTGACCAAAATGAACTGACTGATGATGAAATGCTAACAGAAATTAGGGAAGCTAACAGATTTGGCAGCAGAGTAATAATGGGAGGTTTCATTTACCCCAATATTGACTGGATAAATGCCACATCAGAACATGATTAGGAGATAAAGTTTCTAGATGAAATAAATAATTGATTCCTCGAGCAGCTGATTTGGGAACTGATGAGATTGGAAGCTATTTTAAACTTAATTCTTTGTGGAATGCAGGATTTGTTGTGAGAGGCAATGTTAGTGAGGCTCCTTGGCAACAGTAATCATAATGTAATAAAATTTGAGTTAATGATTGGAGGGAGGATGTTATGTAAATCGATTGATCTAGCATTTAACTTTCATAAGGGAGAGTTTGCTAAAATGAGGAAAATATTTATAAAATCTAGATGGCGTGGTTACAGAGGTTAAAAGTTTACATCATGCATGGACATTGTTTACAATTACCATTTTCAAAGCCCAGACCACGAGTATTCCATGCATTAGAAAAGGCAGAAAGAAGGCCAAACAAATGCCAGCATGGTTAAAAGTTGAGGTGAAATAGGTTATTGTAGCCAAAATAATTTCTTTCAAATATTGTAAAAAGAATCAAATTGAAGAAAATAAGAAAAAGCATAAGCATTGCAAATTATATGTAAAATATTGATGAAGCAGGCAAAAAGAGAAGTTGAAAAGAAATCATCCATAGAGGCAAATACTCATAATAAAATCTTTTTAAAATATATCCACAGCAGGAAGCCTATAAGGGCATCAGTTGGATCATTATATAATCAAAGGGCTAAGGGGGCACTATTGTGTCCTTCGGTCGCAGACAGCTGCGACCACTCTGCGTTACCTCTTTTCTTCCCTTTTCCTCTTCCTTGGGCAAGATGGCTGCCTTTGGTGCTGAGTGCCGAGGGCCTCGGCGTCTCCAGCTCAGCATGGGCATTGCAGTCCGCCATGCTTATTCCCAGGGCCTCCTAGGGCACACGCTCAAATGCTGCCTACGCTCAAATACACGTCATGGCGGGAACCTCGGGGGCTCCCCACTGTATGACGTCAATGCCTCTGGGTATTTAAAGCCTCCGCTTCGCTACCATCGTTGAGTTAGCAAGGACTTCGGTTTAGCTACTCTGAGTGCTCTAAGCTGCACGCTTAGATGCCTCCCTACACTCCGGGCCTCGCTCCTTACGAAGCTCTAGGCACCCACTCCTCGGGGGTCTCTCGCTTCCAAATACCCTTTGGGCCTCTACTAACTAGACAACCGCTCCTCGAGGGTCTCTCTCTCTTTCTATTTCAGGATCTCTGGACTATCAGGTACTCGCTCCTCAAGGGCCTATCAGTCTGTGTATCCTGCACCTCGGACCTTCGGTCCCACCATCTTCATTACCAGGAAGACGCCTACAATACGCTCCTGTGAGTACCTCTATGATCTGGTGCTCCAACTCCACCCACCAGGCTCAGTGTTACCCGCACTGCGGGCTCCCACCTATCTTGAACTTCTGGGTGAGACTTCTACATCTGAGACTGTTGAACGTATTGGCACCCCGCAGACTGCAGTGCCTTACCTTCCTGCTTCATACCATCTATCTACAGCAGTACGTATCTGCTGTCTGAGTTTAGCCTATTGCTGTTGTTCCTCATGGGGCCCCTCCCCGTGGGAGGAGTCATCTCCACAATGACCAAGGGTCCACATAATGCCACAAACACAACAGGCACTTAGGGAAGACCAGGCCATAGAAGAAAGACTAATTTTTTGCTTTAGTGTTTTCTGAAGAGGATGTTGGGGAGATACCAGCACTCAAAAAGGGAATGATGAGTGAAGTGATCAAATCTGCAGATGACTCAAAATTATTCCGAGTAGTGAAATCACAATAAGATTGTGAGAAATTGCAGGAAAACCTTGCATGACTGGGAGACTGGGCAACTGAATGGCAGATGAAACTTAATGAGTACAAGTGCAAAGTGATGCACATAGGGAAAAGTAACCCACATTGTAGTTACACGATGTTAGGTTTCATATCAAGAGTTACTTCCCAGGAAAAGGATGTGGGGGTCATTGTGGACAATACTTTGAAATCTTTGGTTTGGTGTGCAGTACTGATCTAAACATGAAACAGAATGTTAGGAATTATTAGGAAGGCAATGGACAATAAAATGGAGAATGTCATAATACTGTAGAGCCCCATAGCTGCAATTTGGTGGAAATGTCGACTATCTCCTGCTATGAGGGCTCAAAGTACCGAGTGGTATTGGCGTAAGTATAATGTTCTCTGGTAGTGGATCCTTAGTGCTGTGCTGTGATTGACACTGCCTAGCAAGCATGTCCACTAGGCCCACACCGACAGCTAGCGGGGAAGCCCTTGGTGGGACTGGCTGGAGCTTTGCCTTTACCAGCCACCTTGCCTCAAATTGAGCCCTTTGGTTCTGGTAGCCATCAGGTCTTAGGCGGGTCCCCAGGGCTATCCAGAAGTGAGAGTCTGAGTCCAGGTGTAGGTCAAGCAGGCATAGACAGCAGATATGGGTACCAAGCTGTAGGTTGGGGCAGGCAGCTGATGAGGCTTGGTCAGTCCTAAACAGTGGATCAGGTCCAGGAAGCAGTCAAGGAAGGTCAGAGTCCAAGTTGGTGTTAGAATCCATGAAGTCAGGCCAAGGAGGGAGAAACAAGACAAAGACAAGGTATGGACAAGCCACGGACAAGGCACAGACAAGGCACAGAGAAGGCACGGACAAGGCACAGAGAATGCATGGACAAGGAAAAGTCAAGGCACAGGCAAGGCATGGACAAGGCACAGGCAAGGTGATAAACAGGACAAGAGGCAAGACAGAGAAACGAGCAACATGCACTGGGACACACAAAGAACCAGGAGACCTGTTGCTGAGGCAAGGCAAGGACATTTGGGAAGTCTTTAAGTAGGACGGGTGCCATGGCCTTTTCCTGCCGCAGACCCCTTAAAAGGGGTAGCATTGGGCTTGCACATGCCTAAGGATGGATAGCCAGAGGCGGCAATCGTGGCAGCATCCTGCCACATGTGAGGAGCTCGGCAGAGTTTGGCCACAGGAAAAAGGCCCATCTGATTGTAACACTGAGGGTGTGTGTGGTGGCTCAGAGGGTTGCACTGTTGGCTGCAAATCACAACAGTAGGTAGCTGGTAGTGGAGTCAAGTTGCAACTAAAGGGGTTCAACACTTTGCTCTTTTCCCAACTGGTTGATTTAAAATGAATGGGAAATCCCACCCAGCCAGTAGTGCTCCTGGAGTTTGGGATGGAAAGCAGGGCATTAGAAAAGATTGTCTGTAGGAAAGAATCAGATAAAAATAACAAAATCTTTATTTTTGTAACAATTATTAAATAATAATAAAAAAATAACTAGTTGATAATGGTGTTAAAATCAAGATCAACAGTTTTTAGTTTGCTAAATGTAAACACAATTCACTTTAATTCTTAGGCAACTGAGATATTAGAACAGTTATTAGAACAACTTTACAAACTCATAGGGTCATTCAGCAAAATGTGTTATGGTGTTAGCGCAGGTGATAGTTATGTTACCACATGGCACGAGGGGTTTAATGCTGTAAATAAACTACACCTCTTTTCCTGGTGTTAAGCTGTGCAATATGTCTGTAACACAATTTGTAATAAAGATTGCAAATTGCATTTCAGCACTGAAAGAAAGAGAGAAAGAGAGAGAGAGAGACAACACCTCTAGGGAGCCCTTCCCAGTATTCAACTATTTATATCACTATAGGAAGGCCAGCTAATAACTCGAGGTGAGGTTTTGTTGGTGGTTTAGGGTTTAGGTGCCAGTTTGACATGCTGAGTGAGATGTATGAACAGCACAATACACTTCAGTAAAGATTGGACAACATTTGGAGTGAGGAAAGTCTCACAAAGATGAGATTTCTACACTCCAAATCTTCACTGAGGTATACTGTACTGTTCATATTTCTCACTCTGCATGTCAAACTAGCCCCTAAACCCTAAACCACCACCAAAACCTCACCTTGAGTAATTACCTGGCCCTCTTTAGTGATATAAATAGTTGACTACCATGAAGGCCTTATAAATAGTTTCTGTCTCTCTCTCTTTCTCTGTCTCTCTCTCTCTCAGCAATAGCCTGTCTGGGCACTTCATGAATAGTGAAATACAAGAGCACTACCTATGCAAAGCATGTGATGCAGTAAGCCTAAAATGATCATAAATACACCCCTGTTTCTTACTGCAGGCATTATCCATGCAAAATTATAACATTTTGATGAATCTAGGAGTCAGTTACTATTGAATTAGTATTTTCTTCTAGGTCTCTCTTATAAAGTAGCAAGGTACATTAAAGACAGTTATTCAGGTAACAGTATATTCCCAAACTTGCTCTTTATTTGTACTCTAATTAACCAATGTATTTCCTAAATTGATAGTTTTTCATGTTCTCTATCAGAGTTTTTGAGAGCATTTTTCACTTAGGTAAGTATAATTTCCTTTTTTTTAACTTTGTTTCTACATTTTGCTTTTATAAAAAATGTCACTAATGTCTGGCCAGACATAAGCTGACATGAGAGTTCAGACTTAGCTGTATGATGTGGGATGCTTTGTTTCTGATGCTCAGAAAAGTACTTGGATGATCTTTAGAAGCACTGATTGAGAGCGACACACTCCTGGCTTTGTTCCTCTGATCATCTTTGATTCTTTCCAGGAATTGAAAGAACAATCTACTGGCCTGATTTTAAGAAATCAAAAAAAGTAGTGATATAAAGGGAAAATCATTTGTTCTCGTTTTTTGGTTCATTTTCGGGAGGTTTTCTCCCCACAAATTTTGGTTCGTGGAATGTTTGATTATTTTCAGTTGTGTGAAAAAAATGAATCAAACATAAAAAAAAAAAAAAAAACAGCTAAAAAAATGAACTGGGGCCTCCCAACCACCTGAAAAAAATGGTAGGGCAGATTCCCTCCACCCCCACTTAACTACTCCAGTGGGAATCTGCCGGTGAGGCCTAGGCCCAGGCTGAAGCATAGACCTTCCGTAGGCTGATAACGTGGTAGGTCACTGTAACCTTGGCTTTGGCCTATGCAAGATCGATGCCTCAGCCTAAGCTAGAGACATATAAGATTATTCAAAAATGTCTTTTAAATATTACAAAAAATCTTTATTCAAATACAAAACATTGAAAACATTTTTCTTTTTTGTCAAGAACACACATAAGTGATTCAGGAACAAGATGTATTGAAGGTTAAAATTGTTCCTGAATCACTTATGTGTGTTCTTGACAAAAAAAGAAACATTTTTTCAATTTTTTGTATTTAAAGATTTTTTGGAATATTTAAAATAAATTTTTGAATAATCTTATATGTCACTAAAATATATTAGATTGCAATTAATGTGATATATTTATAAAATTGCCACTTTATAGTTATCAGCCTAAGCTAGAGCACAGGTCAGGCCTGATGCCACGGGCCGGCCCAAAGGCTGGTTCCCAATGCCAAAGCTTTGACCTGGACCAAGGCCCGATACTAGGGTTCATCTTAGGTCCAGACTGGGATTCCGCCTAGTCCCAGACCGAGGCCACAATAGGTCACCACAACCCTTCTTTCTCTGATATATCTGAAAAATGTTTTGTCTCCTCACTTCACCTCTTTGGCCATACTTTTTTCCGCTTGATCTTTTGCTTTCCTTATTTCTTTATTCATCTTCCTCAGTTTTAACAAATATTCTTCCCTGTATTCCTTTTTTTTGGGATCCCTTATACTTCTTTTTGCCTTTATTTTTTTCAGCCACCTCCTTAGAGAACCAGATCAGTTTCTTTTTCGTCTTACTCTTATTTACTTTTCTAATATATCAATTTGTTCCCTTTGAAATAGCTTCTTTTAACTTGGCCAACTATTGTTCTACCTCACCTATTTTCTCCATGTCTTCTAGTTCTTCCTCCAGATATGTCCCCATTTTGACAAAGTCTATATGTTTGAAAATCTAAACTCAGGTTTTTGTGTGACTTCTCTGTATCCTGTTTGCAAAATTGAACCATACCATCTGAGGATCACTGGCTCTCAGGTGAGCCCCTATCTGAACATTAGACACATTATCGCAATTAGTGAGCACTAGATCAAGTATTACACCCTCTCTTTTGAGTTCCATTACCATTTTTTTGAGCACAGCCCCTTGAAGGGCATCCACTTTTCCTCCACTTCTCATATATTCCACAGAAGGGATTCTTCAATCTACATCTGGAAGATTAAAATCTCAAATGAGCAACACTTCGCCCTTCTCGTATAAAAAGCTTCATAAATAAAGTACAAATAATACATAACAGTTGAAATGGATGACCATTTCTTAACATGGAAGTTACCTTCCATCCTTTTATGTATGCTGTTGAGGGGGTTATACTAGAATAGCACTAACTGCAAGAATTTAAACAGTAACAACCCTACCTATGAAACGCAGCACTGCAAATATTAGATCAGGCCCTAGAATACCACTTGCCAGGTTCTTATGGCCTGGATTGGCCACTTTTGGAGAGAGGATGCTGGGCTTCATGGACCCTTGGCATGTTCTTATGTTCTTGTTCTTATGTTCTTTCACCTTCTATTCGAAAAAAAAAGGCAGACTACTATTGATTCCTACACCGAAACTGCATGCAGCAGAATCCCTCTCTTTTTTCACACATGCAAAAGACCCTTTCCTAATACAGAATAAGGAACCACAAACTAGAAACAGAAACATGTAGACAAAAACTGAAATGGAAAACCTGAGAAGCTAGATTATACATGCAGCACATCACCAGAGAAAAAGAAACAGAAATGCTTATCTTCCTTTACTGATCAAATACAAAAATTTCAGAAATGCACATTCCTAAAGTTAAAATATTCCAATCATTAAAAACTGAAAATTAAAACATTTTTTCTACCTTTTTGAGCTTTTTTGTTGTTTGAACATAGTGTTGTTGGGCTGTCTTTTTCACTTTCTTCTTTTTGATCTTCAAAGTCCTTTTCATTTCCTGTTTCTTTTCTCCTTCTTCTCTTCTTTCCCTGTATCTATCTCTGACATTGATCTTTCCCTTTCATCTGTTTTCCCCATTTCTCTGTTCCCTGCTTCTCTATCCTTTCATAGCTAGATTTCACCTCTTCTTCTTCTTCCCCTTTCTCATCCTCCAGTCCTCAATATCCTTCCTTTTACCACTTACTAACCTACCGCTCTCACCCACTACCCAATCCTCCCATTCCCCCTTTCTCTCCCTCCTCAACCTTCTATTCCCCCTCTTTCACACACTCACAATTCCCTTATTTCCTCCATCTATACTCACCCCTTCTTAGCCATCACTTACCTTCCTCCCACTCTTTCCCTTTCTTCTGCCTCTTACCCGACAACCCAGCTGCCCATTCCCCCTTTCATCTCTTCCTCAGCTCCCAAATTTCTACCATCTTTGACTCTCTTCATACACCTATCCTTCTTAACACATAAGTCCCATTCTGGGCTAAACCAGTGATTCATTGAGCCCAACATCCTGTGACTGAAAATGGACAATGTGGGTGATTTGGAAATATCAGGAAGATCAATTTCCTCTTGATCATTCCAGATTCCTTTGGTCTCTCTTCTCTCCTTTTCCATTGCCTCTCAAGCCCTCCCCAGCCCTTCTAGGTCTTTCATACCTTCTCTCCATCCTTTCACACTTTTCTCCAGTGTCTCACACTCCTAGCCCATCTAACACACACTTACTTATTAGGGATGAGAATCGGGCTTCGGACGATTGAAAATATCGTCGATATTTCAAAACCGTCAGAAATCGGGGGCTCCCCCAAAATTATAGGAAAACCCCACTATATTGTTCATGGGGGTTCTCTTATCGTTTTGGGGGTGGGTGGGAAAAACGGCACACAAAAATAACCCCTAAACCCACCCCGACCCTTTAAAACTAATCCCTTAGCTTCCCCCACTCTCCCGACCCCCCAAAAAACATTTTACAGGTACCTGGTGGTCCAGTGGGGGTCCCGGGAGCGATCTCCTGCTCCCGGGCCGTCAACTGCCACTAATCAAAATGGCGCCAATGGCCCTTTGCCCTTACCTTGTGATAGGGTATCCGTGCTTTGGCCGGCCCCTGTCACATGGAGGGAGCACTGGATGGCCGGCGCCATCTTTCCCTATCACTCTCCCCTCCCTCCTATAGCTGTCCTCCCATATCTCTCTCTCCCCTTCCCATATCCTATCAACCCCACCTCTCACTCTTTCACATCTTTCTCTTTCTCCTCTCATTTCCTCCCAGTCATCTCTTCATCCCTTCCTAGTCTACCTCTCCTACTGTTCCCTACCTCCTGTTTTGTATATCTGCCTCTCCTTCTTTACAACATTCTGTTTAGCCATGCCAAACTCCTGACTCACATGTAGGGTGGTTGGCTCAGCAAGCAGTACTAGTGGTAATCCATGCTATCTGGTTTCCAGTACTATTGACTGTGCAGACATGAATCAATCATTACAGTGCAGAGAGTGGGGACTCAGAACATGCGCATTACTGCCAAACTCTGCGATCCCCTTCCTTCTTCAACTCATGCTCTTCCTATTTCAAAGCAGGAATGAGCAAGTAGAAGGAGGAGGGGCTGCATGTACTGGCAGGACTGCACATGCTCTGAGTCCTTGTGGCCTGTATTTTAGTAATTACTCCATGTCTGTGCTACCAATAGAGCTGGAAAGCAGGCAGCATAGGGTGTTCCTAGTACTGCCTGCCAGGATGACTGCCACTCACAGGAATCAGGAGTTTGGGGTGACAAATATGGTTTGCGGGGGAAGGGGGGAACTTGCCACCAGTACAGTGCATGGTAAATTAGAGGAGAAACGTTTTGTTTTCATTCTGTAGCAGCTGAGACTCTGGGCACTGAACATCAGACTCGGGGCATGGGACCCATGTGTCCAGATTTAATGACACCGCTAGTATTTGAATTTTCAAAAGGCATTTGACATAGTCCCACATAAAAGATTCTGCAGATGTAGTGGGATTGGTGGCAGTGTCCTATTGTGGATTAGACATTGGTTAAAAGACAGGCAATAGGGGGTAGGACAGGAAATAGGTGGTGCATCCATTTAAAATAAATGTCCAATCCACAACAAATATGTCCCTTTAGTTTGATACATTGACTCCGAAAATGAATGAACGCATCCTACGAATGAAACATTTGTAATTCATTTCCATTTCCCATAGAAATTGATTGTATTGTAAAGAATAGAGCCTGCCTGTCAGGCTCAGGCTGGTCATGTGGGAGTCTCCATAGCAACCAGCCCTAATGCCTATGACTCATTTATGAGGTCAGAAAATGACCAGAATCAGTTGTCAAGGAAACCAGACTGACAAAGTAAGGAAACATATTAGAGTGAAGCATTTTTCTAAATTAGTGAATCACTGCTTTGTCTATTCTTCTTATATTATGTGCAGACTGTTTCAATCTGCATTTGATTCTTTCTTTCAAGAGAGAAACATTGCTTTTGCTATTGGGTGAGCTCTGTGTTGTTCCATACTCCACAGTGTTCTGAATTAACTGTGTGCTCTTGTTCAACATCAAAAGCATTATGTTCTAATCCTTTTGGCTGCTGTTTCATCTATATAGGTTTTAATTTTTTTTTTTTTTTTAATTTAACATCTCACTGTCACTGCCACTGACCAAGAGGAAGAATTGTATTTTTAAGCCCCCTCTCCCCTTCTGGGGAAAGTCTATGCTGTTGGCTGCAGTGATTTAAATTTAAACTTGTTGCAGTGAACATGCAGTAGCACCAGCTAGAGCTAGTGCTATGCTAGCCAGCAATGCCACAGTGCCCAAGATAGAGCGAGGCTTTTTTAACTCTCTCTATCTGGGTCTGTGCATCAGAGTCAGTGCATCTACAAAGAAATCAGGCAGTACCAGTCACCAGTTACAGGTTCAGCCAGCCACTTTGTGGATACATTTTGTTACTACATTTATAAGCTCATGGCTATGCTACGTACTCATGTACATTACCCATTTTTTGCTTGCTGTGTGTGTGTGTGTGCATATATTATAGAGATGTGAATCGTGTCCTCGATCGTCTTAACAATCGATTTCGGCTGGGAGGGGGAGGGAATATATTGTTGCCGTTTGGGTGTTTAAAGTATCGTGAAAATCATTAAAATCGTGAGCCGGCACACTAAAACACCCTAAAACCCACCCCCGACCCTTTAAATTAAATCCCCCACCCTCCCGAACCCCCCCAAAATGCCTTAAATTACCTGGGGGTCCAGCAGGGGTCCGGAACGGTCTCCTGAAATCGAATCGTGTTGTCTTCAGCCGGCGCCATTTTGCGCCGCCATTTTGCAAAATGGCAGTGCAAAATGGCATGAGGCCCCCCCCAAGCTGGCCAAAAGTCCCTGGGGGTCCAGCGGGGGTCCGGGAGCGATCTCCTGCCGCGAATCGTTTTTCCGTATGGAAAATGGCGCCGGCAGGAGATCGACTGCAGGAGGTCGTTCCGGACCCCCGCTGGACTTTTGGCAAGTCTTGTGGAGGTCAGGAGCCCCCCCCCCCCCAAGCTGGCCAAAAGTCCCTGGGGGTCCAGGAGCGATCTGCTGCCGCGAATCGCAAAAATCGGTCCGAAAACCCCGCTGAACGACCTCCTGCAGTCGATCTCCTGCCAGCGCCATTGGCCAGCTTGGGGGGGCCTCCTGACCCCCACAAGACTTGCCAAAAGTCCAGCGGGGGTACGGAACGACCTCCTGCAGTCGAATCGTGTTGGTCTATGGCCGCCGCCATTTTGCGCCGCCATTTTGCAAAATGGCGACGCAGAATGGCGCCGGCTGAAGACAACACGATTCAATTGCAGGAGACCGTTCCGGACCGCCGCTGGACCCCCAGGTAATTTAAGGCATTTGGGGGGGGGATTCGGGAGGGTGGGGGATTTAATTTAAAGGGTCGGGGGTGGGTTTTATGGTGTTTTAGTGTGCCGGTTTTCCTGCCCTCCCCCTTCCCCCGATTTAGCTACGGACCGCCGCTGGACCCCCAGGTAATTTAAGGCATTTGGGGGGGGGGGTTTGGGAGGGTGGGGGATTTAATTTAAAGGGTCGGGGGTGGGTTTTAGGGGGTTTTAGTGTGCCGGTTCATGATTTAAACAATTTTCACGATACTCTAAACACCCAAACGGCGACGATACGATTCCCTCCCCCTCCCAGCCGAAATCGATCGTTAAGATGATCGAGGACACGATTCACATCTCTACGATACAGTACAATGCGCTCCTACAGAGCGCACTGTTAACCTGCTCTTGGAAGCGCGTTTTCCCATACCCCTTATTCAGTAAGGGGAGGAAAACGCACGTCCAACCCGCGGCACCTAATAGCGCCCTCAACATGCCCTATTAGGTATGCCCGCGCAATACAGTAAGTAAAATGTGCAGCCAAGCCGCACATTTTACTTTCTGAAATTAGCGTCTACCCAAAGGTAGGTGCTAGTTTCTGCCGGCACTGGGAAAGTGCATAGAAAAGCAGTAAAAACTGCTTTCCTGTGCACCCTCCAACTTAATATCATGGCGATATTAAGTCGGAGGTCCCGAAGTGTAAAAAAAAGTTAAGAAAAAAGAAAAAAAAATTTAAATGGGCAGGCGGCTGTCAGGCCGAAAACTGTACGCTCAATTTTGCCGGCGTCCGGTTTCCGAGCCCGTGGCTGTCAGTGGGCTTGAGAACCGACGCCTGCAAAATTGAACGTCGGCTGTCAAACCCGCTGACAGCCGCCGCTCCGGGCTAAAAGGAGGCGCTATGGATGCGCTAGTGTCCCTAGCATCTCCTTTTGCCTGTTTCTACCGCACTACCTAATTTGCATATTGAATCGTGTGCACCGGCGAGTGGCCGGTGCGCGCGCAGGGGAGCGGGCATTTGTCCGCTCTCCCGCGGACTTTACTGAATTGGCCTGAAGGAGAGAGAGACAGAAGCAGAGGAGAGGATCACCTTGCTGGTAGCTGAAAGGAATCAGTAAGTTTTTGCTTGGGACATTGTCTTTTTTAAAAGTATTGGGGCAAAGTCAACTATCTGGGAATATTATTTAGTGTGTTTGTGTGTTTGTGCCTTTAATAGTCAGAAAGGCAGTGAATAAACAAGTTAGACTGTTTGTATTTTTAAATAGTCAGTCAATAAGGTAGCTAGTAAGCAGTAGGTAGTGTGTTTGTTTTTAAAAGTCTGCAGAACTGAGTGTTCTGCAGACTTTTAAAGAACTGAGTGTTTGTATTTAATACAAATTGAGTGTTTGTATTGAAAAAAAAACAACACAACCCCCCCCCCAAAAAAAAAAAAAAAGTAGCCAGAAGCTAGAAATAAGCTAGGAGCAGTGTATACCTAAGCAAAAAAGTTGAATAGTTCAGCTCAGTTACTCACCTTGGAAAGGTGTTGAGGTAGTGTGATTGGAGTTGAATAGGGACCAACATTTGTTAATCAAGAGAGCAGTGAGTCACTCAGGAAAACTAACTGAAGTGTAAATCTCTAAAGGAAATGTTTTGCACTAATTAACCTTAGAAGCACATTATAAATTAGAAGGGAAGACCTCAGTAACCCACATTCCAGTGGGAACACTGAGAGGAGAGGATCACTTTACTGGTGGCTGAAAGGAATCAGTAAGTTTTTGCTTGGGACATTGTCTTTTTTAAAAGTATTGGGGCAAAGTCAACTATCTGGGAATATTATTTAGTGTGTTTGTGTGTTTGTGCCTTTAATAGTCAGAAAGGCAGTGAATAAACAAGTTAGACTGTTTGTATTTTTAAATAGTCAGTCAATAAGGTAGCTAGTAAGCAGTAGGTAGTGTGTTTGTTTTTAAAAGTCTGCAGAACTGAGTGTTCTGCAGACTTTTAAAGAACTGAGTGTTTGTATTTAATACAAATTGAGTGTTTGTATTGAAAAAAAAACAACACAACCCCCCCCCAAAAAAAAAAAAAAAAAGTAGCCAGAAGCTAGAAATAAGCTAGGAGCAGTGTATACCTAAGCAAAAAAGTTGAATAGTTCAGCTCAGTTACTCACCTTGGAAAGGTGTTGAGGTAGTGTGATTGGAGTTGAATAGGGACCAACATTTGTTAATCAAGAGAGCAGTGAGTCACTAAGGAAAACTAACTGAAGTGTAAATCTCTAAAGGAAATGTTTTGCACTAATTAACCTTAGAAGCACATTATAAATTAGAAGGGAAGACCTCAGTAACCCACATTCCAGTGGGAACACTGAGAGGAGAGGATCACTTTACTGGTGGCTGAAAGGAATCAGTAAGTTTTTGCTTGGGACACTGTCTTTTTTAAAAGTATTGGGGCAAAGTTAACTATCTGGGAATATTATTTAGTGTGTTTGTGTGTTTGTGCCTTTAATAGTCAGAAAGGCACTGAATAAACAAGTTAGACTGTATATTTAAATAGTCAGTCAATAAGGTAGCTAGTAAGCAGTAGGTAGTATGTTTATTTTTAAAAGTCTGCAGAACTGAGTGTTCTGCAGACTTTTAAAGAACTGAGTGTTTGTATTGGAAAAAAAAACCCCACAAAAAAAAGAACACCCCAAAAAGTAGCCAGAAGCTAGAAATAAGCTAGGAGCAGTGTATACCTAAGTAAAAAAGTTGAATAGTTCAGCACAGTTACTCACCTTCGAAAGATGTTGAGGTAGTGTGATTGGGTTTGAATAGGGACCAACATTTGTTAATCAAGAGAGCAGTGAGTCACTCTGGCTGACTAACTGAAGTTAGACTGTTTGTATTTCCCAACCCTGCCACCCCTCACCCACCCACCCATAGCTCATCCCTTAATTTAATTCACAAAAAAACCCCCAAAAACAAAACAAAACTATCAACAAAAACTTTATTGAGAATTTGATCAGTCCCCGGTAGGCCACTACCAGACACATAGTGAATTCACTAATACATTTAAAGGACGTTAGACACATTCCTACTCCCATAGCAACCTAAAACTTAACTAGGAACTGATCAAAATTGAGATGAAGGCAGCAGTCCAGCAGCAAGAGGGGGGCTTCCCAGTCTTTTGCATAGAGTGTCACATGTATGATTTTTTACCCACCGGTGAGAAGTTGTACATGTGCATGCGATGCAAAGAGCTCCTGGCTCTCAGAGAACGAGTCCGATATCTGGAGGCTAGAGTGGCAGACCTGGAGGAGCTGAGGCAGACAGAGAGGTATATAGATGAGACCTTCAGGGACATAGTAGCCAACTCCCAACTTCAGACTGGCAGCCCTGGTGCTGCCTTGGAGGAAGAATGTCTCATGATGGGAGAGCACCAACCAGGTGCAGCAGGAAAGGATCCTGTAGCAAAAACCTGCTCTCCAGGTGATGCATTGTCCTTTCGCACTGAGGATATCTCCCCAAGGCCTACTGCCCAGGAGGGAAGGGTTAGGTCGGCCGTCATAGTTGGTGATTCGATTAGGAATGTAGATAGCTGGGTGGCTGGTGGGCGTGAGGATCGCCTGGTAACATGCCTACCAGGTGCGAAGGTGGCGGACCTCACGCGTCACCTAGATAGGATTTTAGACAGTGCTGGGGAGGAACCGGCTGTCGTGGTACATATGGGCACCAACGACATAGGAAAATGTGGGAGGGAGGTTCTGGAAGCCAAATTTAGGCTCTGAGGTAGAAAGCTTAAATCCAGAACCTCCAGGGTAACATTCTCTGAAATGCTCCCTGTTCCACGCACAGGTCACCAGAGGCAGGCAGAGCTCCAGAGTCTCAATGCGTGGATAGTGCAAGGAAGAGGGATTCAGTTTTGTTAGGAACTGGGGAACCTTTTGGGGAAGGAGGAATCTCTTCAGAAGGGATGGGCTCCACCTTAACCAGGGTGGAACCAGACTGCTGGCGCTAACCTTTAAAAAGGAGATAGAGCAGCTTTTAAACTAGAACAAAGGGGAAAGCCAACAGTTGCTCAGCAGCGCATGGTTCGGATAGAGGTATCTTCAAATGATACTAATGCTGCATTAGAATTAGGGCATCCTCACAGTGAGGTTCCAATAATTAGAAAAATAGTCCAAGTGCCTGTAACTAAAAACTCACCTGAGCTAAAAATTCTAACTTATCCCTATCAATTAAAAAGCAGAATGAAAATACAAACAAAAAACAAACTTTGAAATGTTTGTATGCTAATGCCAGAAGTCTAAGAAGTAAGATGGGAGAATTAGAAGGTATAGCAGTGAATGATGACATAGACTTAATTGGCATCTCAGAGACATGGTGGAAAGTGAATAACCAATGGGACAGTGCTATACCGGGGTACAAATTATATCGCAATGACAGAGAGGAGCACCCGGGAGGAGATGTGACGCTTTATGTCCGGGATGGCATAGAGTCCAACAGAATAAACATCCTGCATGAGACTAAATACAAAATTGAATCTTTATGGGTAGAAATCCCTTGTGTGTCGGGGAAGACTATAGTGATAGGGGTATACTACCGTCCACCTGGTCAAGATGGTGAGACGGACAGTGAAATGCTAAGAGAAATTAGGGAAGCTAACCAAATTGGTAGTGTGGTAATAATGGGAGACTTCAATTACCACAGAGTACAGATAGTGCAGGTGAATGTTCAATCCTGACAAAATATTCCAAAAGTTATATAAAGCAAAAAGTGTTTTATTCTTTCAATATGGCAACTCCACAAATTTATGCAGGCATCAGCTTAATGGCGTCCCCCGACACGGTCCCGTGTTTCGCCGCGGGCTGCATCGGGGGGGATCGCCAACTCAGGAATTCACACAAAAGCTGTAACATGGAAAATAAAATAAGTGTCAGGATTGTGAGGGGACTTACAACCGACCATGATACAATAATTTACACATACCTGATCAAAGCATTCAGAAAGTAACGGGAGCGCAATGCCCTTCTAAAATGACAGGTATTTAAAGATGACAGCTGGCGCCAAAACTACGGGAGAGACAGCCACGTGAGTCAAAAGGACTCCATTCATTGGCTGCCGTTCCTGTAGTGCACCAAAGCAGTACCTGAAACAGCCTACCCTGCTAGTGGGTGTTGTTTTAAGTAAACAGAAACCATTCGATTTCACGATTTAAACCTTTTGGGGACACTGTATCCAGAGTAAAGATCCAACGTTGTTCAATCCTGCCTAGTATCTCAGCATAATTACCCCCCCGTGCAGGCCGTCGAACAACCTCTATAACACAGAATGAAAGGTCTGAAAGCGAATGTGATTTGTTAATCCAATGGTCAACTAAGGGTTCTTTTTCCCGCTGCAAACGGATGTTAGAGCAATGCTCTATGATCCGAGTCTTTACCATACAGGCAGTTTTCCCAACGTACACTAAAGAGCAAGGGCAACTGATCATATACACTACTCCTGATGTGGTACAATCCGAGTGAAAACGCAGTTGAAACCTTCTGCCAGTAGACGGATGACTCACACAGGTGGTAACCCTCGTATAAGTACATACTGTGCAATGGCTGCACGGATAGTGGCCGGGGTTATTAATAGGATCCTGTGGTACTGGGAGGTCCGCATGAATCAGTTTATCACGTAAATTTTTTCCCCGGCGGAAAGTGAACCTGAGGGGATCAGTAAACAGCGTATTTAAAGATAAAGCCTCCCAGTGTCTCCGGATCATATGGGAGATCGGCCGGCTCAGGGTGGAAAAAGGTAGGATGAAGTTTGTAACTGACGAGTCAGAATGCCGCGATGGGGTAAATAGCAAGTCCCTGTTGGTATATAAAGCTTGTTTCATTGCTTTTTTGACTACAGCTTTAGGGTACCCTCTTGACATGAAACGAGATAACATCTCATGGGCTTTAGCTAAAAATTCCCTATGAGTAGTGCATAATCTACGCAGCCTAAAAAATTGGCCCGTGGGAATATTCCTACGAAGTGCACTGGGGTGACAACTCTGAAAAGATAACAAAGTGTTCCGGTCCGTCTCTTTCCGAAAAATGGTAGTGAAAAAACGATCGTCCTCAACCGATACCAGCACATCTAAGAAAGCAATCTGAGAGCGATGTGTACAATAGTTAAACTGAAGATTAGGGTTACTTGCATTGAGATAGTCAATAAACATAAACAATTGAACCTCTGTGCCTGCCCATAATAAAAATATGTCATCAATGTAGCGAAGCCATAATGTGACATTTTGGAAACCCTCAGCAGAGTACACGAATGAAGTTTCAAATTCTGCCACATAAAGGCAGGCAAGGCTCGGCGCCATGGTGGCGCCCATAGCTGTCCCTTTAATTTGGAGATAGAATGAATCATTAAAGCGAAAAAATTTTTTTGTGAGTGCCAATGTGGCTAAAGCGGTTAAAAAGGAGGTAGGAATACGTTGAGGGCCAGTCCGAGAGTCCAAAACTTTTTCAATAACCCGTAAGGCATCGGATTGGGGAATGCTGGTATAGAGGGAAGCTATGTCAAGTGTAACAAAAAGAAATGGTTCTTGGGGAACCGGTGTTTGATCTAACAAAGTAATGAAGTGTGACGAATCCCTCACATATGACCTAATGTTTGGTATAAAAGGTTTTAGGAACAGCACCATGGCGCCGAGCCTTGCCTGCCTTTATGTGGCAGAATTTGAAACTTCATTCGTGTACTCTGCTGAGGGTTTCCAAAATGTCACATTATGGCTTCGCTACATTGATGACATATTTTTATTATGGGCAGGCACAGAGGTTCAATTGTTTATGTTTATTGACTATCTCAATGCAAGTAACCCTAATCTTCAGTTTAACTATTGTACACATCGCTCTCAGATTGCTTTCTTAGATGTGCTGGTATCGGTTGAGGACGATCGTTTTTTCACTACAATTTTTCGGAAAGAGACGGACCGGAACACTTTGTTATCTTTTCAGAGTTGTCACCCCAGTGCACTTCGTAGGAATATTCCCACGGGCCAATTTTTTAGGCTGCGTAGATTATGCACTACTCATAGGGAATTTTTAGCTAAAGCCCATGAGATGTTATCTCGTTTCATGTCAAGAGGGTACCCTAAAGCTGTAGTCAAAAAAGCAATGAAACAAGCTTTATATACCAACAGGGACTTGCTATTTACCCCATCGCGGCATTCTGACTCGTCAGTTACAAACTTCATCCTACCTTTTTCCACCCTGAGCCGGCCGATCTCCCATATGATCCGGAGACACTGGGAGGCTTTATCTTTAAATACGCTGTTTACTGATCCCCTCAGGTTCACTTTCCGCCGGGGAAAAAATTTACGTGATAAACTGATTCATGCGGACCTCCCAGTACCACAGGATCCTATTAATAACCCCGGCCACTATCCGTGTGGCCATTGCACAGTATGTACTTATACGAGGGTTACCACCTGTGTGAGTCATCCGTCTACTGGCAGAAGGTTTCAACTGCGTTTTCACTCGGATTGTACCACATCAGGAGTAGTGTATATGATCAGTTGCCCTTGCTCTTTAGTGTACGTTGGGAAAACTGCCCGTATGGTAAAGACTCGGATCATAGAGCATTGCTCTAACATCCGTTTGCAGCGGGAAAAAGAACCCTTAGTTGACCATTGGATTAACAAATCACATTCGCTTTCAGACCTTTCATTCTGTGTTATTGAGGTTGTTCGACGGCCTGCACGGGGGGGGGGTAATTATGCTGAGATACTAGGCAGGATTGAACAACGTTGGATCTTTACTCTGGATACAGTGTCCTCAAAAGGTTTAAATCGTGAAATCGAATGGTTTCTGTTTACTTAAAACAACACCCACTAGCAGGGTAGGCTGTTTCAGGTACTGCTTTGGTGCACTACAGGAACGGCAGCCAATGAATGGAGTCCTTTTGACTCACGTGGCTGTCTCTCCCGTAGTTTTGGCGCCAGCTGTCATCTTTAAATACCTGTCATTTTAGAAGGGCATTGCGCTCCCGTTACTTTCTGAATGCTTTGATCAGGTATGTGTAAATTATTGTATCATGGTCGGTTGTAAGTCCCCTCACAATCCTGACACTTATTTTATTTTCCATGTTACAGCTTTTGTGTGAATTCCTGAGTTGGCGATCCCCCCCGATGCAGCCCGCGGCGAAACACGGGACCGTGTCGGGGGACGCCATTAAGCTGATGCCTGCATAAATTTGTGGAGTTGCCATATTGAAAGAATAAAACACTTTTTGCTTTATATAACTTTTGGAATATTTTGTCAGGATTGAACATTCACCTGCACTATCTGTACTCTGTGATATCGCTTAAGGTGCAGTACTTGCTCATTGTGGTTTCTTAGACTTCAATTACCCCAATATTGACTGGGTAAATGTATCATCGGAACACGCTAGAGAGATAACGTTCCTGGATGGAATAAATGATAGCTTTATGGAGCAATTGGTTCAGGAACCGACGAGAGAGGGAGCAATTTTAGATCTAATTCTCAGTGGAGCACAGGACTTGGTGAGAGAGGTAATGGTGGTGGGGCCGCTTGGCAATAGTGATCATAATATGATCAAATTTGATTTAATGACTGGAAGAGGAACAGTGTGCAAATTCAAGGCTCTCGTGCTAAACTTTCAAAAGGGAAACTTTGATAAAATGAGAAAAATTGTTAGAAAAAAACTGAAAGGAGCAGCTACAAAAGTAAAAAATGTCCAAGAGGCGTGGTCATTGTTAAAAAATTCAAGCACAAAGAACCACAGCTCTTGTTTTATGTATCAAACTATAAGCAATCAAAAAAACAAGATATCCAAACTTTATCCACTTGTGCTGTTATCAACACAAAATTTTATCCAATAATTTTTGAATAATTTTTGAAAAGGTATGTGAAACCGCATCAGCAAGCCTGACAACGGCAGTGAGCCCACTTGCCGTCCGGACTTCTCGTCATGTGCGGCGTGTTGTTGTATCAAATTTTTTATCTTTTGTTATTTTTATATAGAGGCAGCTTATTGTATATCCTCTAAGTCCCGTTTACAAGTTGTGAAATGCATCATTTGTCCCGCTCACATTGCATAGCTTGCCAACACATTTTTGAACAGTTAAGGGTATGTGTTCTGGAACAACTTTCTCCAAATTGGAGAGGCGGGAATTTTGACGTTCGCCTCCTACGAGCAGAACAATGATGGATTCATCGGCTCAAAACAGTGGAACCAGACGGGCTGAATTCTGCACTAGAGCTACAAGTTTTTCTTTGATTTTCTTTGATTGAATCATCCAATTTAATAGTTACGATCATCCGATGACGACAGCTACGTGATGACGTTATTACATGCACAAAAGCGCGGGCTTTTTTAAAGGGCGAAAGCGTCCAAGGTTCTTCTGTCCCGGACGGCTGCAAAATACTTTGAGACACTTGGGTCCAACAGAAAGGTTTGCGGTGCTACATTCAACATAAAGTTAAGTACTTGTTTCATAATATTTTTCAGTTCTGACATTTTTTGTCCTTTTGACCTCATAGCATCTGCCGTAATATAACTTGGAAATTTGCCCCTGATGAAGTGATTTTGTTCACGAAACACCGGCCGCTGTCGGGTGACATTTGGGACGGAGCGGGACAAATGATGCATTTCACAACTTGTAAACGGGACTTAGAGGATATACAATAAGCTGCCTCTATATAAAAATAACAAAAGATAAAATATTTGATACAACAACACGCCGCACATGACGAGAAGTCCGGACGGCAAGTGGGCTCACTGCCATTGTCAGGCTTGCTGATGCGGTTTCACATACCTTTTCAAAAATTATTCAAAAATTATTGGATAAAATTTTGTGTTGATAACAGCACAAGTGGATAAAGTTTGGATATCTTGTTTTTTTATTGTTAAAAAATACCATTCTAAGCAACAAAATCACAGAACATATAGAAAGACATTGTTCAATGGTGTTATGCTCAGGCTTGTGAACCCTTGGGCCAACGGGAGGATGGAATACCTTTGGATGATGGTCCGTAGGTTCTCCCGTCCGGTGGCGAGGCAGGAACAGAAGACGTGACCAGCTGACCCTCGGCACAGGAGACAGAGGCGACTGTGAAGGCAGATGAAGAGTCGTGAGCTGAAGAAAGGAAGTGTGTCTTCGCCACTGGAAGTCCACGGTTCCCCCAAGAGGAGCCCGTAGTGACCTGGACCGCTGGGACTTAGGTGGACCTTTGAGAGGTCAAGAAGTTTGGTGCAAGAGCTGACTGGAGCTTCACCCCTGGAAGCCCGCAGTCCTCCCAGGAGGAGCCTGTAGGGACCCGGGCCACTGGGACTTAGGCGGGTCCTTGGAGATGATGGTCAAGAAGGAGTCCGAGGTCAAGTGCCAGAGGGTCGTCGCTTACCAGTCCGAGGTCACACACCGAGGGATCACCACTTGCCAGTCCGAAGTCACACACTAGAGAATCACCACTTGCCAGTCCGAAGTCAATCACCACTAGCCGATCCAAAGTCAGGAACCAGGAACTCCAAGACATGACAGGAACGAGGATCCAAAGCACAGGAAGACTCACCGAAGCAAGCAGACCTGACAAACGAAGGATGTTGCCAAGTCGAGGAATGAGCAGAGGAAGTCTCCTTTTATACTTCCTCTGCTCTAGCTCATAGGGATCAGCTGAACCTGGTTAAAGGGATCATGTCCCTTTAAAGCTAATAAGGAGGCGCGGCCTCGAGCCTAAAGATGGCGGTGGCCATCTTGGACTTCCTCCGTGGAGGAAATGCAGCCATACACCGCGAGGGAGGAGCAGGGATGGCTCCCCACCTGGCGGCCAGGGCGGGAGCCCGCGCCGAAGCGGCAGACATTGGGTCAGGGGTTTCCCCCGGAGTTCCCGCGGCGGGTCGCCGTAGCGGGTGAGGTAGGGGGCCGCGCTCGTGGAAGTCCACAACAAATGGAAGAAAGTCAGCATGGCTATACCCAAGGCAAGTCTTGCCTCACAAACCTGCTTCACTTTTTTGAAGGAGTTAATAAACATGTGGATAAAGGTGAACCGTAGATGTAGTGTACTTGGATTTTCAGAAGGCGATTGATAATGTTCCTCATGAGAGGCTTCTAGGAATAGTAAAAAGTCATGGATAGGTGGCGATGTCCTTTCGTGGATTACAAACTGGCTAAAAGTCAGGAAACAGAGAGTAGGATTAAATGGACAATTTTCTCAGTGGAAAGGAGTGGGCACTGGAGTGCCTCAGGGATCTGTATTGGGTAGGGATGTGAATCGTGTGCCCGATTGTTTTAATGATTGGGTTCGGCTGGGAGGGGGGGAAATCTGATTGTTAGAGATGTGAATTGGGATCGGTTCCGCTTCCAATTCACATCACTAATTTTTTTTAGTGGGGCCCGCACCGATAAAAAAAAACCCCACCTGACCCTTTAAAATTACCCCCTTAGCCTCCCCCACTCTCCCGACCCCCCCCCCAAAACTTTTTACACATACCTGGTGGGACAGGGGGGCCACGGGCAGCGATCTCCCGTTCCCAGGCCATCAGCTGCGCTAAAAAAATGACGCCGATGGCCCTTTGCCCTTACCATGTGACAGAGCAAAGGTAGCGCCGGCGCCATTTTGAATATTAGCAATACGGCCCGAGTGCAGGAGATCGATCCCGGACCCCCGCTGGACTTTTGGCAAGTCTTGTGAGGGTCAGGAGGCCCCCCCCAAGCTGGCCAAAAGTCCAGCGGGGTTTCTGGAGCGACCTCCTGCACGCGGGCTGTATTGCCAGTATTCAAAATGGCGCCAGCGCTAACTTTGCCCTCACTATGTCATAGAGGCCGATGGTCGGCCAAGGGTCGGCCAACGGTCAGCCAACGGTCGGCCTCTATGACATAGTGAGGGCAAAGGTAGCGCCGGCGCCATTTTGAATATTGGCAATACGGCCTGCGTGCAGGAGGTTGCTCCCGGACCCCAGCTAGACTTTTGGCAAGTCTTGTGGGGGTCAGGAGGCCCCCCCAAGCTGGCCAAATGTCCCTGGGGGTCCAGCAGGGGTCTGGGATCGATCTCCTGCACTCGGGCCTTATTGCCAATATTCAAAATGGTGGCAGCGCTACCTTTGCCCTGTCACATGGTAAGGGCAAAGGGCCATCGGCGCCATTTTTTTTAGCGCAGCTGATGGCCTGGGAACGGGAGATCACTGCCCGCGGCCCCCCTGGACCACCAGGTATGTGTAAAAGGTTTTTTGGGGGGGGTCGGGAGAGTGGGGGAGGCTAAGGGGGTAATTTTAAAGGGACGGGTGGGGGGGTTTTTTATCGGGCCATCTGCACCATTTATATTAGTGGCAGCCAAAATGGCGCCGATGGCCCGAGAGCGGGAGATCGCGCCGGGACCCCCCTATTGGATCACCAGGTAATTTAAAACATTTTGGGGGGGTTCGGGAGGGTGGGGGATTTGTTTTAAAGGGCCGAGGTGGGTTTAGGGGTTGTTTTGGTGTGCCGGTTTTCCCACCCTCCCCCTCCCCCGATTTACGATTTTTCACGATAAATCGGGGGAATTTCTATTGTATCGCGACTCTAACGATTTTTGATGATTTTAAAATTATCTGACGATTTTTTTAAATTGTCAAAAAATGATTCACATCCCTAGTATTGGGACTCTTACTTTTCAATATATTTATATATGATCTAGAAAGAAATACGACGGGTGAGGTAATCAAATTTGCAGATGATACAAAATTGTTCAGAGTAGTTAAATCACAAGCAGATTGTGATAAATTGCAGGAAGACCTTGTGAGACTGGAAAATTGGGCATCCAAATGGCAGATGAAATTTAATGTGGATAAGTGCAAGGTGATGCATATAGGGAAAAATAACCCATGCTATAGTTACACAATGTTAGGTTCCATATTAGGTGCTACCACCCAAGAAAGAGATCAAGGCGTCATAGTGGATAACACATTGAAATCGTCGGTTCAGTGTGCTGTGGCAGTCAAAAAAGCAAACAGAATGTTGGGAATTATTAGAAAGGGAATGGTGAATAAAACGGAAAATGTGATAATGCCTCTGTATCGCTCCATGGTGAGACCCCACCTTGAGTACTGTGTACAATTCTGGTCGCTGCATCTCAAAAAAGATATAATTGCGATGGAGAAGGTACAGAGAAGGGTGACCAAAATGATAAGGGGAATGGAACAGCTCGACTGAGGGGGGGATATGATAGATATGATAGAATGGAACAGACGACTGAGGGGGGATATGATAGAGGTGTTTAAAATCATGAGAGGTCTAAAACGGGTAGATGTGAATCGGTTATTTACTCTTTCGGATAGTAGAAAGACTAGGGGGCACTCCATGAAGTTAGCATGGGGCACATTTAAAACTAATCGGAGAAAGTTCTTTTTTACTCAACGCACAATTAAACTCTGGAATTTGTTGCCAGAGAATGTGGTTAGTGCAGTTAGTATAGCTGTGTTTAAAAAAGGATTGGATAAGTTCTTGGAGGAGAAGTCCATTACCTGCTATTAAGTTCACTTAGGGGCAGATTTTAAAAACTTGCGCGAACGCGTACTTTTGTTCGCGCAGCAGGCGCGAACTAAAGTATGCTGGATTTTATAAGATACGCGCGTAGCCGCGCGTATCTTATAAAATCCGGGTTCGGCGCGCGCAAGGGGGTGCACATTTGTGCAACCTGCACGCGCTGCCTATTCCCTCCGAGGCCGCTCCGATTTCGGAGCGGCCTCGGAAGGAACTTTCTTTCGCCCTCCCCCCACCTTCCCCCACCTTCCCCTCCCTTCCCCTGCCTAACCCACCCCCCCGGCCCTATCTAAACCCCCCCCCTTAACTTTGCGTGCGTCGGCCGGCTGCCCCGCTCCGTGGTCTGGTTCCGGGGGCTGTTCTGGAGGTCGCGGCCACGCCCCCGGAACGCCCCCGGGCCGAAACCACGTCCACGTCGCCGACCCCGAAACGCCGCGCCCTGCCCCCCAAACGCCGCGTCATCCCGACACGCCCCCCCACACGCCCCCGACAGGAAGCCCCGGGACTTACGCGTGTCCCGGGGCTTTACGCGCACCGGCGGCCTATGCAAAATAGGCGCGCCGGCGCGTGCGGGCCTTTGAAAATCCGCCCCTTAGAGAATAACCACTGCAATTAGCAATGGTTACATGGAATAGACTTAGTTTTTGGGTACTTGCCAGGTTCTTATGGCCTGGATTGGCCACTGTTGGAAACAGGATGCTGGGCTTGATGGACCCTTGGTCTGACCCAGTATGGCATTTTCGTATGTTCTTATGTTCTTATTTTCTCTATGAGGAAAGACTAAAGAGGTTAGGACTTTTCAGCTTGAAGAAGAGATGGCTGAGGGGGGATATGATAGAGGTGTTTAAAATCATGAGAGGTCTAGAACGGGTAGATGTGAATTGGTTATTTAGTTTTTCAGATAATAGAAAGACTAGGGGTGCACTCCATGAAGTTAGCATGTGGCACATTTAAAACTAATCGGAGAAAGTTCTTCTTTACTGAACGCACAATTAAACTCTGGAATTTGTTGCCAGAGGACGTGGTTAGTTCAGTTAGTATAGCTGTGTATAAAAAAGGATTGGATAAGTTCTTGGAGGAGAAGTCCATTACCTGCTATTAATTAAGTTGACTTAGAAAATAGCCACTGCTATTACTAGCAACAGTAACATGAAATAGACTTTGTTTTTGGGTACTTGCCAGGTTTTTGTGGCCTGGATTGACCACTGTTGGAAACAGGATGCTGGGCTTGATGGACCCTTGGTCTGACCCAGTATGGCAAGTTCTTATGTTCTTTTTAGGCCTGTCACACGCTTCTGCCTCCTGACATGTCCCCTGGGGATGTGCTGAGGGACGCCATACTTTGCATTCGGGATTTGGATTCGTTGGGAGGCAGATACGTTGCATTCGGCAAGGGGACCCCCCCGATACGTTTATCCGTTAATTCCTATTTGTTTGCCTGCTAAAATTAAATTAACTACAACCCCCCACTCTCCTGACCCCCCCGAGACTTACCAAAACTCCCTGGTGGTCCAGCGGGGGGTCCGGGAGCCATCCCCTGCACTCACACCCTTGCTGCCGATAGCCTTTGACCTACTATGTCACAGGGGCTACCTGTGCTATTGGTCAGCCCCTGTCACATGGCCATCTGCGCCATCTTGTGCTCCTACCATGTGACAGGGGCTGACTAATGGCACTGGTAGCCCCTGTGACATAGTATGGGCAAATGCTATTGGCGCCATTTTGATTACTGGCAGCCGGCGGCCCAAGTGCAGGAGATCACTCCTGGACTTCTGCTGGACCACCAGGGACTTTTGGCAAGTTGTAGGGGACCCTTCTGACCTCCACAAGATTTGCCAAAAGTCCAGTGGGGGTCCGGGAGTGACCTCCTGCACTCCGGCCTTCAGATGCCAGTATTCAAAATGGCGCCGATAGCCTTTGACCTACTATGTCACGGGTGCTACCGGTGCCATTGGTCATCCCCTGTCAAATGTTAGGAGCACAAGGTGGCACCAATGGCCATGTGACAGGGGCTGACCAATGGCACCGGTAGCCCCTGTGCCATAGTAGGTTAAAGGATATCAGCGCCATTTTGAAACCGGAAAACGAGGGTGTGAGTACAGGGGATGGCTCCCGGACCCCCTGATGGACCACCAGAGAGTTTTGGTAAGTAGTGGGGGGGGGGGGGGGTCAGGAGGGTGGGGGGTTTGTTTAAATTGGGTCCTATAGGCAGCCGAATAATTCGGCGGATTCAGAGTGTTCGTGGGGAATCGCGATACATTTCGCTTCTCCACAAATACAACGAATAGGGCCCTATACATTGCGGATGAAAAATACATTAGAAATGAATGCACACCCCTAATGTCCCCATCGTCCACACTGGGCCTGTTACACCCTGATGCCTCCTGACTTGTCCCAATCAACCACACTGGGTTTGGACTCAGCTTACTTCCTCCTGATATGTCTCCTTCAACCACACTGGGGTCTGTCAAATCATACTGCATCCTTACCTGTCCCCACCAACAGAATTGGGGCCTGTCATACCCTTCTGCCTCTTGACTTGTCCCCATCAACAAAGCTGGGGCCTGTCATACTCTGCTGCTTCCTTATTTCTCCCCTCAACAAAACTGGGGCTTGTCATAGCCTGCTTCCCAATGACTTGTCCAATCAATAAAACTGGGGCCTGTCACACTTTGCTGCCTCCCTATTTGTCCCCATCAACAAAACTGGGACCTTTCACACTTTGCTGCCTCCAGACTTGTCCCTATGAACAAAACATGGGCCTGTCATACCTTACTGCCTCCTGACTTGTTTTCATCAACAGAACTAGGGCCTATTATACCATGCTGCCACCTGACTAGTCGCCATCAACAAAATTGAGGCCTGTCATACCCTCCTGCCTTCCTATTGTTCCCCATCAAGAAAACTGGGGTCTGTCACACACTGCTGCCTCCTGACTTGTCCCCATAAACAAAACTGCAGTGTGCCACACCATGGTGCATTTCTATTTGTCTCCATCAACAAAACTGAGGCCTGTCATACCCTGCTGCCTCCTTTCTTGTCCCTATCAACAAAACTGGGACCTGTCACACCCTGTTTCCTTCCTATTTGTCCCCATCAATAAAACTGGGGCCTGACACACTCTGCTGCTTCCCTATTTGCTCATATCAACAAAACTGGGGCTTGTCACATCCTGCTGCCTCCTGACTTGGCCCCATCAACTACACTGGGGCCTGTCACATCCTGCTGCCTCCTGACTTGTCCCTATCAACCACACTTAGGCCTGTCATATCCTGCTTCCTCCTGACATGTCCCCATCAATCACACTGGGGCCTGTCATAGCCTGCTGCCTCCTGATTTCTTCCTCTCAACCACACTAGGGTATGATTCAGGTTACAACCTCCTGACATGTCTCCATCAACCACTATGAGGTCTGACTCAGCTTATTTCCTCCTGATCATGTTCCTAAAAACAAACCTTGGGCCTGTCACACCCTTTTTCCTCCTGAAACATCCCCAGCCAAATCACTGGGGCTTCAATCCTCCTGCTGTTTCCTGACATATCCTCAAAAACCACAATAGGGCCTTTCACATCCTGTTTCCTTTTGGTACATCCCAAACCACAACACTTGGTCCTGACACTATAGACATCTGACAGCATATTCAGTAGCAGCCTTTCACTGTCATCCCCAACACCAACAGCACAACGTAACTTGTACACAGAATATCCAGCAGCAGCCTTTATTGTTATACACCTCAGACAACCTCAGGGTTTGATACATCTTTATTCTGCCTGCCGTGCTCCAAGCACCACCGCAGCATCTGGATGGCATTTGAAATTTAATGTGGGCAATTACAAATTAATGCATATAGGGAAAAAGAATCCCAACACAGATACACAATGTTGGGTTATATATTAAAATTCATCATCCATGAAAAAGATCTTTGAGTCCTTCTGGACAATGCACTGAAATCCTCAGTTCAGTGTGTGCTAGGGTACGTTTTGGGTTTTTTTCAAGCAAATCTGTAAAATGGGATTAATGAGCCCATTTTTGGTTTATTTTAAACGACCTGAATTTGAGCAAGAAAAACACAAACATTTTTACTGTAATTTGTTTTTTCAAATAATACATACTATTTGCAAATAGCACACACTACTTGCCAAAAATGAACTATTACTAAAGAGCAGAAAATTAAAACCCACAAATACAAAAAAAAGACTTCCTGAAAAACGAGTGAACAAAACAGAAATAAATGTTTGCCTCTGCACATCTCTAGTGTGTGGTGCAGTTAAAAAAGCAAACAGAATGTTGGGAATGATCCAAAAAAGAATGGAGATTAAAATAGAAAAAAACATTTTGCCATTTAATCAATCTATTATGGTGTGATCACACCTTGACAATTGGGTGCATTCTGGCCACCCCATCCCAAAAAAGACAGAACTAGAAAAAGTGAAGAACAGGGCAACAAAAATGATAACTGGAATGGAATGACTCCCCTATGATGGAAGACTGTATAAGTTAGGGATCTTCAGCTTGGAAAAGAGGCAGCTGAGAGGGTTTGTTATAGAAGTTTATAAAATCACGAGTAGAATGGTTAAATAAAGAATAGTTATTTACTTTTTCACATCATACTAAAATGAGGGGACTCTACTGGTAACTAACCACCTGAAGATTTATTTATTTATTTATTATTTTTTATATACTGACATTCGATCTGAGATATCACATCGGTTTACATTCAGGTACTGTAGGTATTACCCTATCCCCAGAGGGTTTACAATCTAAGTTTTAAGATTTAAAACAAATAATAGAAAGTACTTTTTTACTCAATGCAAAATCAAGCTGTGGAATATGCTGCCATAGGACAAAGTCAAGGCGACTAGTAAAGTGAGTCTTAAAAGAGGTTGGGACAAATTCCAGGAGGAAAAGTGCATACATTCTATTTCTGCACTATTCTTCAGGCATAAAACATTATTACAAAAAAAGTTGAGTTGTAGACATCTAACAAACAAAAAAAAAAAAAAAACCAACTCAAAACACGCCTTTTCTTTAACATGAAACACAGTTCCTCAAATAATTGCACCACAACAGTCTGGGACGCTGCAGGGAAACCTTATCATCATAGGGATTTTTGATGCAATTTAAAAATAGTCCAAAAGAAACTTTCTTAGAAAAACTTTCTTGGATAAACTTAGCTTTTTCTAGGCGAGAAATCAAGACTGGTCACCCGATGCTGTCCAGCGTTTTGAGAGCACTACCAGCACTCTTTGCCTCAGGGGAACTCGCCACCATCACGATAAGGACAGTGTCGGGTGACTGGTCTTGATGTCTCCCCTAGAAAAAGCTAAGTTTATCCAAGAAAGTTTTTCTAAGAAAGTTTCTTTTGGACTATTTTTAAAAAATATGTGACATTCATACACAGTGTCCTATGATGATAGGGTTTCCCCACAGCATCCCAGGCTGTTGTGGTGCAATTATTTGAAGAACTGTGTTTCATGTTAAAGGACAGACATGGTTTCAGTTGTTTTCTTTGTTGTTTTTTTTATAAAGCATTATTAACCAAGTATGTGTGTGTGTATGTGTGTATATATATTAGGGATGTGAATCGTTTTTTGACGATTTAAAATATCGTCCGATATATTTTAAATCGTCAAAAATCATTAGAGCCGTGATACAATAACAATTCCCCCAATTTATCGTCAAAAAATCGTAAATCGGGGGAAGGGGAGGGCGGGAAAACCGGCACACTAAAACAACCCTAAAACCCACCCCGACCCTTTAAAATAAATCCCCCACCCTCCCGAACCCCACCAAAATGCCTTAAATTACCTGGGGTCCAGAGGAAGGGTCCCGGTGTGATCTTTTACTCTCGGACCTCCGTGCGTTGTAGAAATGGCGCCGGCGCTACCTTTGACCTATCGTTTTTCCGTACGGAAAAACGATTCAACTGCAGGAGGTCGTTCCGGACCCCCGCTGGACTTTTGGCAAGTCTTGTGGGGGTCAGGAGGCCCCCCAAGCTGGCCAAAAGTCCCTGGGGGTCCAGCGGGGGTCCAGGAGCGATCTCCTATGCTCCTGACATCGGGGGACAAAAAAACAAAATGGCGCTGGCGCTACCTTTGACCTGTCATATGACAGGTCAAAGGTAGCGCCGGCGCCATTTCTACAACGCACGGAGGTCCGAGAGTAAAAGATCACACCGGGACCCTTCCTCTGGACCCCAGGTAATTTAAGGCATTTTGGGGGGGGTTTGGGAGGGTGGGGGATTTATTTTAAAGGGTCGGGGTGGGTTTTAGGGTTGTTTTAGTGTGCAGTTTTCCCACCCTCCCCCTTCCCCTCCCCCCCACTGGACCCCAGGTAATTTAAAGCATTTTGGGGGGGTTCGGGAGGGTGAGGGATTTATTTTAAAGGGTCGGGGTGGGTTTTAGGGATGTTTTAGTGTGCTGGTTTTCGATTTACCCGATTTACACGATATTTAAAAAACCCAAACTGCGACGATCCGATTCCCTCCCCCTTCCAGCCGAAATCGATCGTTAAGACGATCGATCACACGATTCACATCTCTAATATATATATTGATTTAGATGGTAGATAGATTTAGATAGTTATATGTCTTTTTTTAATTTTAAAATTCTTTTTGTACTACCTAAACAAAATATTTACAAAGTAGTTTACAATTTTATTTGACCACCCCAGCTCCCCAATTCCTAAATTGTTACTCCATACCCACAAACCAGTCCCTTCATTAATACATAATCCAGTTATCATAGCCGCCTCCATTAAACCCAATACCAACTAATCCTATGATAGCCAAAGCAACAATTCCTGATGCAAAATAAACACTTTTAACCTCACCCCAACCCATCTACCAAGCTAGACTATGGAAAGCTATTGTTATCTCTGGGAGTAACAAGAAATAGATGTACTTTATGGGATTTGCTAGGTACTTGTGACCCAGACTGGCCATTTTTGGAGACAGGATGCTGGGCTCAATGGACCTTTGTCTGACCCAGCATGGCATTTCTTATGTTAATTACATGAGCATTTTGAAAGTGATCTTCTGCACTTAAGTTCAATTTGAAAATGTATGGCAAAGTTTTGGGGTAAAAGTTAAATGCAGGCTTTGCACAACCCACATAGTTATAAAGCGCTACCATTGTTAAGATTTTAAAATCAAAATAAAGAGAACTTTATTCAAATATTTTAGGGTATCTCTTTATACAGTATTGTATAAGTTTATGTGGGAAATACTGCTTAGAGAAGTACTCTTCCAACTTTTTGAGTGAATAGCAATACCTGTCCTATTATAGTGAGCTTTAGGAGATTTCAGATTTTTCATTTTCATTACCCCATTCTTTTTCATTTCCTGTAATTTTTGAATGAATATTGTGTGCTTTTGCTTATGATGCCACTCTATTTTGAGTGTTTCTGCTCATAAGGTCATTCAGGCTGTCTAGATCATATTCATACTTTGAATGCAGTATGAATTTTATTAGTATATAGTAGATATTTGTATATAAACATCACTTTAAAAGGGACAGTGTGTTCACAGATACAATGATCTTCACAGGATAAACATGCAGGCAATCTAAGGTAAGATGAAAAAATTAAAATAAATTTAGAATTAAAAATTCTAAAAATGATTAATGATTTGGTGATTGTACTATATTCTAAAGAAGGGAAAATTATTTGTTTGGGTTGCAGCAATCTCAACTCCAAGCAGCATTTGTTGGCAAGAGCTAACAGTAAGCAAACAGAAAAGAGACCTGGGGGTCATTTAGGCCTCATGTAAAAGGTATTCTTCAAAAATCATATTGGAAGCTATGAATGTTTCGTAGACTCAAACCCTACCTAGATCTCCCAGATTTCCACACTATTCTTCAGGCTCTTGTGATAACAGCATCGACTACTGTGACTTTATCTAATTAGGATTACCCACACTGGGGCAGATTTTAAAAACTGTGCACGGGCGCAGAAACAAATCTATGCCCGATTTTATAACATGCGCGCGCAGACGCTTGCATGTTATAAACTCCAGGGTCAGCGCGCGCAAGGAAGTTCACAATTGTGCAACTTGCGAGCGCTGAGCCACGCAGCCTGCTTCCATTCCCTAACCCACCCCCCAGCCCTACCTAGAACCCCCCCCCCTTACCTTTGTTGAAGAAGTTACGCGCGCCGGCCGACAGCTGGCCCGCAATCCTGGGCACAGTGGCAAATGGCCGCTGTGCCTGGAGGCTCATGCCACGCCTCGCCTCCGCACCACCCCGGATCGCCCATGCCCCGCCCCTTTTTGCAAGCCCCGGGACATATGCACGCCCCGGGGCTTGCGCGCACCGCCAAACCTATGCAAGATAGGCTCGGCACACGCAGGGGCAGCTTTTCGGGGGTTATGCGCGTATCTTACGCGTCTAACCCTTTGAAAATCTGCCCCACTATGTTTTAAAATCTCTACAGTTGATCCAAAATTGAACTGCAAGAATACTAACCGGTACCAATCGATATGGACATATTAGTCCAGTACTTTGGGCCTTATAATGGTTCCCTATTGAGCAGCACATTTACTATAAAATCTTGTGCATGATGTACAATGCTATGAAAGATGTTACCTTATTATGTATAAGTATTCTTCTGAAAATTTACTGACCATCTCGGAGCTTAAGATCTGAGAACCAATGTCTACTGGAGATCCTAAGTCACAAAATGATCCAACTCTTGGAAATACATAATAAATTACTTTCAGTGGCAGGGTCACAAATATGGAACTAGCTATCACTAGTTTTAAGAAAGCAGGAAAGTGGCACAATATTTAGGAAGCAGCTTAAATCTCATCTGTTCATATAAACCTTTCATTAAGAAAAAACTAAATTTAATAATTAGTGTTTGCTCTATATAAGTATGGTTTAAAATGTATGGTAATTTCTTGTCACTAGAAATCAAGACAAGACTCCAATTTATAATAATATTTACTGTTTTAATATATGTTCTCTTTTATGATTGTTTTTTTATGTAAGCTGCCTAGGACACAGGCCTATTTTCAGTTCTATCTGGCTAAGGCCTGGATTCACTAACACTGCCATGCTCTCTGAATCCCGCCGTAACGGGGGCGGGGGGCGGTCCTGCAATAGCCGGCAGCGATCTCACCATGGTGGTGTGATCGCTGCCTGCGTCGCGCCAAATAACTACACCATAAAAGGTGTAGTTATTCAGCGCGAAAATGACAGCGAAAAGAATGTGAACCTTTTGCTGTCTAAGACGTCTTCACAGAGTCGGCCCGGACCAGAACATGGCGCGCAGCAGCCGGCCCGGCGCGCATAAAGTTACGCATGCCTTGAGCAGGCGTAACTTTCACGACAGAGGAGGGGGGGTTTAGATAGGGCCGGGGCGGTAGGTTAGGTAGGGGAAGGGAGGGGAAGGTGGGGGGAGGTGGAAGGAAATTTCCCTCCGAGGCCTCAGAGGGAACGGCGCCGCGGGCGTGGTTTCAGCCCAGGGGTGTTCCAGGGGTGGGGCTGCGGCCTCCAGAACAGCCCCCAGACCAGAACATGGCGCGCGGCAGCCGCCTCGAGCAGGCGTAACTTTCAAGACAGAGGAGGGGGGGTTTAGATAGGGCCAGGGGGGGGGAGGGTGGGAGGAGGTAGAAGGAAAGTTCCCTCCGAGGCTGCTCCGATTTCAGAGCGGCCTCAGAGGGAAAGGGCAGCGTGTACAGGTTGCACAAATGTGCACCCCCTTGCACGCGCCAACCCCGGATTTTATAAGATACGCGCAGTCTGACCCATTATCTCAACTTCTTATGTTCTTATGTTATGTTCTTATGACCCAAGTTCTTATATGGGCAAAAATCTGAAAAGTATATCAATGAAAATCTTCAAAATCAACAGAATAGAGATTGGCCAAGCTGGGGGCCATGGTTGCCCCAATTGCAGTGCAATGTGTTTGCAAATAAAAGCAGCCCTCAAACAAAATAATTTTTACATAGCGCTATCTCGGCCATTCATACAGTGAAATCTGAATGTATTATATGTGCTCTGAAATGAGACTAAAGATTCAAAAAATAACTTGTACGGCATCTTGCTGTGGTATGAGAGTTTTATAAGGATTAGATATCAAAAGTAACCAATACTGTGAGTTATTCAAAAGAACATAAGAACATAAAATATGCCATACTGGGTCAGACCAAGGGTCCATCAAGCCCAGTATCCTGTTTCCAGCATGGCCAATAGAAGTATCTGGCAAGTACCCAAACATTAGCAGTTTATGGATTTATCCTCTAGGAACTTATCTAAAGCTTTTTTAAACCCAGTTACACTAACTGCTGTAACTACATCCTCTGGCAATGAATTTCAGAATATGTAGCTTATCTTTGGTATCTTATTTGTAAGGCCATGCCTTGGGCACCATAAGTTGGATAAACTGATCAGCGAAAATCAAGAATGGCTCTAACACCAACACCAATGTGGAGACATAATAGATCTTACTGGAGATTTTTCAATATCCTAATAGATTTTGGGACCAATGTAGATAACGGGTATTTTTGGCGGATCCACAACAAGAAAAGTAGACTCACTCTTTATGAGAAACCCCATTTCAAAACCTGCGTGCACAAGTTTTAAAATCGGGCGTACATGTGTGCTCGCCAAGTAGCGTGCGCACATGTACGCCACTCGCGCTCCTTTTAAAATCTACCCCATTGTATCTATCAAGGATGAGGTGGGATCAGTCAGCAATCTTCTGCAGTGTAATGGTTTATATAATTGGGATTGAATTTCTGTTATGCATGGTTTTCAATTTTGAACCACAACTGCTCCACCTTTATCAGCTGGATTTATAACCAGATTGGAATTATAGGATAAGGAAGTCAAAGCCAAAAACAGAGTTTTGTTCAAATTGAAATGGATGTGACTGTAATTCTACTTTCCATAGATCATGTAACACCAATTCCATATACATTTTGATGTATTTGTCATAAGTTGTGGAGGAAGCCAATTGGATTTTGGTTGGACAACAGATATTTCAACAGAGGTAGAAATTCTTGAAATGCATAACTTCAATTGTAATAGCTGAAAAAATTTGTACAACTGTACTTTACAACTAAAAGGAGAATTTGTTTATTTATATTCCACTTAGAATGCAACTGGATGGGCACAAATAATAGTCCTTTAAAAAGGAAACCTGCATCATTGAAGCCAGCTACTCCCACTGTCCACCTGCCTCTGCCTCTGAGATACAATGGAGATTTACTAAAATGTAGAGGCTTATTCAACCAATGTCAGATGAAATTTGTTTCCGATAGAATGAGTCAAAGTGAATTATGTTCTATCCTTCTTGGGTGGCACCAAGCTGGCTTGGGCCTCGCCCCTTTGAGAAAGTGATAATCCACTCTTGGTGGACCTGTTGCATTTCCTGAAAGATTTCTGACAAATATTTATTGAGCCCGGTCGCACAGCTTCCAAAGCATTCAAACTCCTACAGATTAGGTAATGTTTCTGATTCTGTGGGAGCGTAGCAGTACTCTTCATATCCTAACCTCTGAACTTCAATGGGGTGTTGATAGCCTGATTGAGGTTTTCCGCCAAAGATTCTTGGAGCGCATTAAAGATGAGCTTGCTGCTCAGGACTTGCTGGACACCTTGGAAGTCCTGATTAATCTAGCTGTACAGCTAGACCTGATGTTCCAGGAACAGGCCAAAGAGAGAGGCTTTGCTCACTGTTCTGTTCACCTTGCCCCAAATTTCCAGTATCTTTTAACCTCCAGCTCTCCTCCTGAGCTAGGACCTGCACAGTGGAATCCATGCAGGCAGATCACTTCAAGCTATCAGCAGAAGAAAAGTGGTGATGCCATAATCTGAACCTGTGCTTATACTGTTCTGCATTTGAGCATTTGCAAGTCAATGCCCAAATAAACTGCGAAACTCAAGAGCCTAGGCCTGGTGGGATAGGCTACCCTAGATCATCCATGTAGCTCTCCACAACTATAAGTGCCAAAATGTCTATCCCTTGGGGACATTCTTGCCAATGCTCTAGCCTTTCTGGATACCAGCACTGGAAACAACTTTATCCATGAGGGTGTGGTCCAATGCTGCCATATACCCACGGTTTCCATGGACATCCCACTCTAGATCTTTTCTGTTGCAGAGAACCTTTACCCGGCCATGTCACAAGACCCACAGTATCACTGACTATGCAAACAGGGATCTTGCATATAGAGCAGATCAGTCTCTCTGTGTTGCCCAAGGCAGTCAATGCAGTTATCTTGGATCTGCCATTGTTCATGGAATATCAGCCCCACATTGATTGGACAACATTGCAAATCAACAGATGGTATCCTAGCTGTCATGAGCAATGCCTTCCCAAAGTTTCTCCTGTGGTGCCTGTGAACAGTTTTGAACAGTTACTTCAGAGCTTCTGGGTCTGCCACCACAATATACACAATATACAGTGCTGTAGTGGAAAGAGACTGAGAGTTTTGAGCACACAATAAGATTTACATTCAGAGTCCCAATATAGAAATAGGAGAAGCTACGAGACAGGGACAGCAGGTCCTCGAGGAGCGAGTACCTGATCCCTTAGAGCAGAAAGACTCGGTAGCGTTGTACACACTTAGCAGTACAGAGATTCCACTAGATGACAGGTCTAGCACCGGAGTGGAGAGCAGGCACTTGAGGAGCGAGTACCTGGTTCCAGTGAGGCAGTATTGTGGAGAGAGATGGTTTCTGTATTCACTGATGGTAACTGTAAGATTTTATTTATTTATTTATTTATTTAAAATTTTTATATACCGGCATTCATGTTGCAAACACATCATGCCGGTTTACATATAACAGGGGTGTACAGTGAACAATTCAATAACCTATTTGTGTAGAAGGAAGCAGTTACAAATAACAAGGTAATAGAACTGGGAGGAGAGAAGAAAAGGGAGAGAATAACATTAGGTATAGGTATTTACATTAGTAATAACATTTAGTAATAACATTACATTAGTAATGTTATTAGTACATTAGTAATAACATTAGTACATTAGTACATTAGTACATTAGTACATTATTAGTACTAATGTAGTACATAATTAGTACATAATGTAGTACATAATTAGTACATAATTAGTATATTAGTAATAACATTTAGTAATAACATTACATTAGTAATGTTATTAGTACATTAGTAATAACATTAGTACATTAGTACATTAGTACATTAGTACATTATTAGTATTAATGTAGTACATAATTAGTACATAATGTAGTATATAATTAGTACATAATTAGTACATAATGTAGTACATAATTAGTACATTAGTACATAATTAGTACATTAGTACATTAGTACATTAGTACATTATTAGTACATTAGTACATTAGTAATAACATTTCTACTTGGAAGATAATTCTCTTTCGGATAATTCTTCCAAGTAGAAGGGTAGAGTTTGCAGGCAGCGACACAGGGAACATAGGCCCTCGCGGAGCGAGTACCGGTTTCCTGATAGCACCTGAAAGAAGTACCGGTTTCCTGATAGCACCTGAAAGAAGCAGAGAGGCCCCTGAGGAGCGGGTACCCCATTAGAGACCCCAAAGGGTAGTAAGAGTTCCAGATAGAGCTGGAGTGGCAGAGTAGCTTAGGAATGGAGAGCAAATCCCATCTGTACAAATCATGTTGTTAACTCAACGAGCTAGCAAATACTGTAGGCAGATATACCCGGACGTCATGACATCATAACAGGGGAACGCCCCTGAGGTTCGCGCCAACGTAGAGTTAAAGATGAGGGTGGTGTGTACGCGTGAGCCCTAGAGGTACCTTAAGAACATAAGAACATAAGAAAATGCCATACTGGGTCAGACCAAGGGTCCATCAAGCCCAGCATCCTGTTTCCAACAGTGGCCAACCCAGGCCATAAGAACCTGGCAAGTACCCAAAAACTAAGTCTATTCCATGTAACCATTGCTAATGGCAGTGGCTATTTTCTAAGTGAACTTAATAGCAGGTAATGGACTTCTCCTCCAAGAACTTATCCAATCCTTTTTTAAACACAGCTATACTAACTGCACTAACCATATTATCTGGCAACAAATTCCAGAGTTTAATTGTGTGTTGAGTAAAAAAGAACTTTCTCCGATTAGTTTTAAATGTGCCCCATGCTAACTTCATGGAGTGCCCCCTAGTCTTTCTACTATCCGAAAGAGTAAATAACCGATTCACATCTACTCTTTAGTCTTTCCTCATAGGGGAGTTGTTCCATTCCCCTTATCATTTTGGTAGCCCTTCTCTGTACGTCTCCATTGCAATTATATCTTTTTTGAGATGTGGCGACCAGAATTGTACACAGAATTCAAGGTGCGGTCTCACCATGGAGCGATACAGAGGCATTATGACATTTTCCGTTTTATTCACCATTACTTTTCTAATAATTCCCAACATTCTGTTTGCTTTTTTGACTGCCGCAGCACACTGTACCGACGATTTCAATGTGTTATCCACTATGACACCTAGATTTCTTTCTTGGGTTGTAGCACCTAATATGGAACCCAACATTGTGTAATTATAGCATGGGTTATTTTTCCCTATATGCATCACCTTGCACTTATCCACATTAAATTTCATCTGCCATTTGGATGCCCAATTTTCCAGTCTCACAAGGTCTTCCTGCAATTTATCACAATCTGCTTGTGATTTAACTACTCTGAACAATTTTGTGTCATCTGCAAATTTGATTATCTCACTCATCTTATTTCTTTCCAGATCATTTATAAATATATTGAACAGTAAGGGTCCCAATACAGAGCCCTGAGGCACTCCACTGCCACTCCCTTCCACTGAGAAAATTGCCCATTTAATCCTACTCTCTGTTTCCTGTCTTTTAGCCAGTTTGCAATCCACGAAAGGACATCGCCACCTATCCCATGACTTTTTACTTTTCCTAGAAGCCTCTCATGGGGAACTTTGTCAAACGCCTTCTGAAAATCCAAGTATACTCTATCTACCGGTTCACCTATATCTACATGTTTATTAACTCCTTCAAAAAAGTGAAGCAGATTTGTGAGGCAAGACTTGCCCTGGGAAAAGCCATGCTGACTTTGTTCCATTAAACCATGTCTTTCTATATGTTCTGTGATTTTGATGTTTAGAACACTTTCCACTATTTTTCCTGGCACTGAAGTCAGGCTAACCAGTCTGTAGTTTCCCGGATCGCCCCTGGAGCCCTTTTTAAATATTGGGGTTACATTAGCCACCCTCCAGTCTTCAGGTACAATGGATGATTTTAATGATAGGTTACAAATTTTTACTAATAGGTCTGAAATTTCATTTTTTAGTTCCTTCAGGTCCCTGGGGTGTATACCATCCAGTCCAGGTGATTTACTACTCTTCAGTTAGTCAATCAGGCCTACCACATCTTTTATTAGTGAACATTTACCTTACCACAGATAAATATATTAATGGCTTAGAAAAATAAACTATAATACCAACAACACTCTCAATTAATAATGTTAGATATTTTCTTTTCTAATAGCTTAAGTTCAACACATAGATTTTTTTGTTTGAAATTGAAACTAAAAGCAGCTTATTAAAAAGAAAACCTGGTGTTGTTAACTCAACATATAAATGGAACTGAAATCAAACCTCTTCTGAAATGAAACATGCCACTTCATGTCTGTGTGTTGTCTGGCTCTTAAGAGTGTGGGTGATATGATACACAATGCCTTTTGCTACCACAAATATGGATATGTGTGGTGACACATTACTCCTCCAAGATATATTGCAATATTAATGTATTTATTAATTTGTTTATTTATTTTGAAATATTTACCTGCCCTTTCAACGTCTAGGGTAGGGTACAGGAAAAGACATATAATAAAATTACATGAAATTACATAAAAATCAATGAACAATGACACAAATCAAAACATGCCCAAACACAATTTATGCAAGATTTTTTTTCCTAACATTAACTGAGGGTTAAATGGTCAGCATTGTAATTTTCTTTTCAAATAACTCTTTTGTTGTGATTTTCTTATCATAAAAACATAAGTATAGCTCCATAACTGGGTATTTATTATTTTACAGCATATTGTGCCTCTTGCAGCCTTACTGTTAAGTTTTAATTATATTCCACATAGCATCAGCAATCTCCTAAAATTCTAGATAACGTTTCATGTTATGGCAGTGCCTTTGATGAAACTGCATATATTATTTACTTTTCTGTTGCTAATATTAACACATACCACATTCTACCCTACATCTCTTTCATACTTGAAAGGCAACTTTATTGATTTTATACAAAGGTTTTGGAGATTTATTCTGGCCCAATATATTTTTTCATGGTCAGCCTGAGCTATAGCAAGCTCAATTTAATGTTGAGATTGATAAACTGTCAAACTCAGTCAGTGCAACAGTATCACATTAATCTTGATCTTTAGTTATTTTTCATTTTTAAATAAGACACATTATTCTTTTAATTCTCTTCAACATGCAAAAATGTATCCATAAAACTTGCCAAGAGTATAAAAGCAATTTACATGGAGATACACCAGTACCTAACAAACTAATCTGTAAAGATTATTGAGGTGTTGAAAGAAAATGGTTTCAATGAGATAAGATATTTAGTTAGAAACATAGAATTGAAGTCTTACAGAGTTTCTGGTCCATTAATTACAGCATGCATTCCTGCTTCTGTCATTAAAATAAAATTGATATCTTCAAGTTAATTCTTTTCACTTATTATTTTAAAGGCCATATAAAATATTAGTCATATTGGGGTTGATTCACCTATTTTGAGGCTGGAAAGGAAGCCAAGGCAAATAGCTCAGGGTGGCTGCAAGTGAAAATATTTCCTTTTCAGACCCAAAGTATGGGCTGAATAGAGGTGAATTGGAAGCAGAAGACTGTTTAAATGACACATTTCAGGCCCACTCTGATTCATTGAATGCATTAACTGCCTCATTTCCCTGTATTTGAGCCTTATTATCCCTTTTCTGACATACAAAATCACTCACCTGACTTCAGCAACATCTGGGTGAGGTAACTGTTTTCAGCATGTGTGACCTGTAATGTCATTATGGTCTAAGGGCAAGAAGCAAAACATGTATATTTCCATCTCCTCACAATCCCACCAGACCAAAGGTGTTCCCAGTTAGGGACTTGGTGAAGGGTAGGGCATATTGTACTGGTTTTCAGATTCAGAAGAGGAATGAGGGGAGTTGATTGCCAGGCCTAAAGAGGATACCTATTATTACCCAAAACATAGAATAGCACCCCAGAATTATTGAGACAATTTACTGTAGCACAGGTAACCCCCAAATTTTTTATATCTTGTTAATTTTATATTTATTTTCAGAGGCAAACTGACCATCTCAGTTACAGCTGAAAATTAGCCCAAACTAAGTTGAAGATAATGTAGCTGGCTAAGGGCCTCATTTTCCACGCTGCTCGCACGCGATAAGGGATCTTTCGCACGCGAAAAGTCCCTTATCGCGTGCGATACCAGGATGGGGGTGGAGTCGGGGCGGAGTCGGCCCCGGAAGATGAGAAGTCGGGGCAGAAAAAAGGTAAGTGCCTTTTCGCAGCAGCTTTCGCTCCCAATAGCTACACCTCCTATGGTGGTGCTATTGGGTGTGAGACCGGCAGCGATTGCACCGCGACGGTACGATCACTGCCGGCTAGCACAGGCCCTCCCCCCGTTTCGGCCCCCTGCCCCTCATCTTCTAAAGTATCGCAGGCTTGCGATACTTTAGAAAATGAGGCCCTAAGTTTGCATGGACTCTTTCTCACTCCCATGTCCCTGAATTTTGAAGTGACATCTGAAAAGAGCCTTTGCCCTAGCTGGATTTTGAATCCTCTCCTGTCCACCCCCAAATCCCTATTTTCAGCCTCACTGATCTAGCTGGTCAGCTCCTTAACTAGATTCTTCTAGGCAGAAAAGAAAAAATTTCAGACAAGCCAATTCACCAAGCTAAATGACATAAAAGATGTCCTGTATAGTATTTTTGTGTAAACAATAACATGCATATTCTAGGATGTGTAGATAAATATGCATGTATTATTAAGGCTTAAATTTTGTGAGCATGCTAAAAATTAATACATTACCCGTGAAATGCCTGAATGCATGCAAAATGGTTTAGGGAACACAAGCTAAAAATGATGAATGCAAATTTTAGTCTCATAGCCCCCAGTCTTTCTAGTTATACATATAATGGTGAATTTTAAAAGCCTGGCGTGTGCCAAAATCGGGAGATACACAAGTATGTCAGGTGAGTGTACGCCAAGCAGATTTTAAAAGCTTCCCATGTATGTGCATATCTCCCGCTAGTAGATACACACATGAAAAAGTCCAAAAAAGGGGCAGGGCATGGGCGTAGTATGGGCGGGCCGTGCATGTGAACCTTCTGGAGGAAGACCAAGAGATATGCGCATAAATATTTGCGTTCACAGGCACGAACTGGGGTCCCCTACCACATAACTTTACTTCTGTTATGGATGGCGTGTAAGTCCTAAAACAAAAAAATATAGGCATCTGAGCAGAATTTTAAAGGTCAGGGCTTAGAGGGGAAAAGGAAGGCTATTTACATAAGGGGGTTAGGAAGTCCTATCCCTTACCTGGGTGAACTGGGAATGAAGTGGTTTAACTGGTAATTGTGTCAGCGCGCGTTTCTATTAAAGTCCCTCCATTTATGCGGTAGAGGCATTTGCACGCATATGCTTGCACCTACTTAAAACTTCATGCACATGTGTATACATATAGCCTATTTTATACCATGCAATAATGTACGTACGTATATTATAAAATGGCTGCATCCCTAGGAGCGAGCTGACAAACACATGCACATGTGCACCTGAATGGCTGTTTCAAAGTTATTGTCATAGGGGTAGATTTTAAAAGAAGCGCGATCAGCCTACTTTTGCTTGCGCATCAGACTCAAGCAAAAGTACGCTGGATTTTAGTAGATACGCGCGGAGCCGCGCGTATCCACTAAAATCCTGGATCGGCGCGCGCAAGGCTATCGATTTTGTATAGCCTGCGCGCGCCGAGCCGCGCTGCCTCCCCCCGTTCCCTCCAAGGAACTTTCCTTTGCCCTCCCCTCACCTTACCCTCACCTTACCCTCCCTTCCCCTACCTAACCCACCCACCCGGCCCTGTCTACACCCCCTCCTTACCTTTGTCGGGGGATTTACGCCTCCCGGAGGGAGACGTAAATCCCCGCGCGCCAGCGGGCCTGCTACGCGCCGGGCCGCGACCTGGGGGCGGGTACGGAGGGCGCGGCCACGCCCCCGGGCCGTAGCCACGCCCCCGTACCCACCCCCAAAACGCTGCCGACACGCCCCCGGAACGCCGCGACGACCGGGCCCGCCCCCGACACGCCCCCCTCCGAGAACCCCGGGACTTACGCGAGTCCCGGGGCTCTGCGCGCGCCGGGAGGCCTATGTAAAATAGGCTTCCCGGCGCGCAGGGCCCTGCTCGCGTAAATCCGCCCAGTTTTGGGCGGATTTACGCGAGCAGGGCTCTGAAAATCCGCCCCATATAGTATATAAGCATATATAAGGTGGAGAATAAATAATTGCATCAAATTTATAGAATGGGGTGACTAATTCTGCACCGAGGGCTACAAACTGGTAGGGTTTTCAGGATATTCTCATTGAATATGCATGAGATAGATTTCCATAAATAGCACCTCTCCATATTCACTAAGAAAATCCTGAAAAGCAGATTAGTTTGTGGCCCTTGAGGACTGGAGTTGGACACCATATTATAGAACATAAGATTTTAATAAAACATAACAAAAGGAACAAAATTGTAATAGAAACAGTAATTAAAATATTGATAATAGCTAGGGATGAGCTTTTGTTTTAAAACAGGAAAATATCAAAGACATTTCTTATTTCAATTGGTTTTGTTTCATTTTAAAACAGGAACATATCAAAGACATTGGTTATTTCATTTGGCTTTGTTTCCTATCCAAGGCAACAAAAGAAACTGATGAAATATTGTTTGCCATTTATGTTGTTTTAGCATGTGTGAAAGTGTTTTCGTGCTCGATGAAGCATTTCAACATGAGAGTTGCAAAATGTTGTAAAGTAAAAAATGTAATAAAATGTATCAAAGTATTTATGTTGCAAAAATTATATCACATGCTGTTAACAAAATAAAGAAAAATATACACATTATAAAAATGTAGTGTGTGCTAAAACAAATCAATCAAACAAACATCATATATGGGAAAATGAATGATATGAATGTCAGAAACAAAAGAAAATAAATGAAAATTATTCCTTACCTGCTAATTTTCATTCTTGTAGTACCAAGGATCAGTCCAGACAGTGGGTTATCTCTCCCTTCCAGCAGAGGGAGTCAAATAGAACTATGAAGGATAACTTATAAGGTAGTGCACCCTCTACTAATCTTCAGTATGGAGTATATCAAAGCAAAGAGGGAAATCAGGGTAGATCAAAAGCAATAGAATTAAGTAACAAATAACAGTGTGCAAAAGGCACAAAACAGTGTCAAACAACAAACTTGCAGAATGAACCATTAACCAGCCAAAGGAAAAAAGGCAATGAAGAACAATTTGAGCAGAGAGGCATTCGAGGAATGGCGGTCTTGGCTCGAAGGGCTCAACATCAAATAACCATATTCATGGACCATAAAAATCTAGAGTATCTCCGCCATGCGCAATGTCTTAACCACAGACAAGCTAGATGGTCCTTATTCTTCAATCGTTTTGACTTTGTGCTTAAATATCACCTCGGAGACAGAAATACCAGAGCTGATGCTTTGTCACGCTCCTTTCTCTAGGAGGATGTGCGTGAAGAACCTCAGCACTTAATTGACCCAAAGAAAGTCATCTTGGCGACTACACATTCTGAGCCCGCTGGTAAGACCATCGTGCCTAAACACCTCAGGAAGAAAGTGCTCTTTTGGGCGCACAATTCCAAGCTGTCTGGCCATCCTGGTCAATGCTGCACCCTGCTCAAGATCCAGAAGTTCTATTGGTGGCCTACTATCAAGAAAGATACCCTATCCTACGTGGCATCTTGTACCAACTATGCCAAACACAAACCTGCTTCTGACCAACTGTGGGGATTGCTGCAGCCACTGCGAGTTCCGGAACAGCCCTGGTCACATATCGCTACTGACTTTGTAGTCGATTTACCCCTTTCTGAAGGAATGAATACCATCTGGGTAACAGTTGATCGCTTCAGCAAGATGGCCCATTTTGTGGCGCTACCTGGCTTACCTTCAGCCTTGAAGCTTGTGAAGCTCTTCATATCACACATTTTTCACCTTCACGGCTTACCAAGACACATTGTTTCAGACCAAGGATCTCAATTCACGGCAAGATTCTGGAGGGCCTTGTGCAAGTTATTCAACATCTCTCTAGACTACACTTCAGCCTGTCATCTGCAATCAAATGGCCAAACAGAACGGATGAATAGAACCTTAAAACCTACGTGAGTTGCCATCAGAATAACTGGGCTGAACTGTTACCTTGGGCTGAATTCACCATCAATTCTCATCCAGCAACATCAACTGGATCAACACCTTTTGAAGTGGTATATGGATGCTCTCCGACACCGCCACTTCCACTGAAGCTCTCAATAATGTCCCCAGCAGCTCAATCTACTGCTGATGAAATTCATAACCTTCGGACTCAGACGAAAGATATGCTAATTAAAGTGAGTGACTGTGCTAAGAAGTTTTATGACACTCACCATTCTCAAGCACCTGTCTTCAAACCTATTGACAAAGTCTGGTTATCTACCAAACATCTCAGACTGAAGTTACCCTGCACTCGTTTTGCTCCTCGCTTTGTTGGACCATTTCCAATCCTCTGACGTCTTGGCAACATCACTTACAGTCTGAAGCTACCACCTGGACTAAACAACCACAATACTTTTCACGTTTCACTCTTGAAACCTCTCATACTCAGTGAATTCTCTTCCAAGAATCAGGAACCACCTGCCATCAACGCAGAAGATGACCTAGAATTTAAGGTCGAAGAGATTCTTGATGTCCGAAGATGAGGCAAAACACTTGAATACCTTCTTTCTTGGGAAGGTTTCAGCCCTGAAGAAAACTCTTGGGAGCCTCAGGCTAACATCCTTGATAAAGAGATGCTCTGTCAATTTCATTTCGCACATCCTTTGAAGACTAAACCTGGTACCCGCAGAGGAGACCATCCTTTGAAGGGGGGTACTGTTATGACTGTCGCTGCCCGACATCTCCACTCCGCTCTCCTTACCTCTTTGGCAATTCCTCCCGCGGTTGATGGACGTCTGGCTGCCACGGCATCTGCCTGCCGTCCTCTCCGGCATCCCCGGTCCGGCTTGGGCACTGCATCCCGCCATGTTGTTCAGCTGCCATAGGGCACACTCGCCGCACGGCCCTGCTTCTTATTCCTTCTTTGGCGTGAACCTCAGAGGTGTCCCCCTGTGATGACGTCACGCATCCCGGATATAAAAGCCTACTCTGGTAGCTAATCGAGTTAGCAAGGGACTTCTTACGGATGGAATTTGCTCTCCGTACCTATTCTCAACTCTGTTTAATAAAAGATAGTTCTGTGTTGTATGTCCTAAAGCTGAGCCTGACCTGTGGCCCCTCATGGGAATTCCCCCCATGGGCATGGTCATCTGCCACAGCGTCCAAGGGTCCACCCAAAACCTTATAAACAATAACAATATTATCCTGCAGATCTCACACTTTGCGGTCCAACTCATGGCCCCCCTGTATTTGTTGGAGCAGTGGGAGCCAGCCCCCCCCCCCCCAACTAAATGGATATGACAACTCAGTGAACATCTCCTTCATGCTGCTAAGATAACTATTGCTTATTATTGGAAATTTAAACCTCAGTTTGAACATTGGAAAAGATTAATTGCAGAAGTGGCCATTATGGAGTACATGTCCTACATGGAAATGGGTTTGGAACTAATGGGTTTGGAGTTCCAAAGCCATTTGGGTTTGGAACTCCAAATGGTTTTGGAACTACAAACCCATTTGGAGACCATATTGGATTTAGAGATTACTTTATTGTGAGGACTGAATGTTCATTGACATGTTAGGCTGCTCATATATTATTTGGTAGACTGTATCTTCCCTACTTTTTTTTTTCTGATGATATATTTAATTTCTCACAGTATTTTTTTTTTTTTTTTTGTATTTCTGTGTCTCCAAATAAAGAGTGAAAAAAAAAGATCTGTCAATAGAAATGGAGATAGATTTTCAGGATTCCCTAGAGTATCATGATTCATCAGTCATGAGATAGCTTGTGAAAATTCTGAATCCCTTTAAGGATGCCAGAGAGGAGCTGAGTGCCACTTGTGCCACCTTGGGTGATGTGGGATGACTTTTCTAATAGGATGCTTACTATGGGGATGCATAGTAAGCATCCTATTAGAAAAGTTGGAGGGCTTTCAACAGGAAGAGGGAATGGGAGCTAAGGTGCTGAGACTAGGACCTCTGACCAGAAATCCCACATACATGCTCACTACATTGTGTGATCTGCATGTGAAAGAGAAACTCACCTTGCAGACCAACAATCTGACACATATGTCTCCAAAAATCCCATTAGGACCAAATTGCACTTACACCGTCTGCCTGCCTTAGCCTTTATACAATCACTGTAGCCAACATGCACTATACCATCCACCTGATTTGCCATTTTTAACATCACTAATCCCAACATGCACTGACACCATCTGCCTGCCCTGCTGTTTTTACCATTACTGGGGCCAACATGCATTGACACCATCTAACTGTCTTGCCCTTTTTACTACCATTGGGGCCTGATTCAGCCTCCTGCCTCTTGACACATCCCTAACAACACTTGGGCTTCACTCCTCCTGCTTCATCCTGACATAACCCAAACAGCAACATTGGGGCCTGACTCATCCTGCTGCCTAACATGTACCAAACAACAACGCTGTGGCCTGACAGCCTGCTGCCTCCTGATATATCCCCTACAACAAGACTTGGGCTTTACTTCTCCTGCTTCCTCCTGACAAATCCCCAACAACAACAATGGGGTCTGACAGCACATCTAGTAGGAGCCTTTCACTGCCATACCCTAACACCAACAGCACAGGGGTATGACAGCACATCCAGCAGCAGCCTGCTACCATCATACCCCTAATACCACCACAGGGATCCAACACATCCTGATTCTGACTGCCATGTTCGAAGCAACACCAAAAAGCATAACTCTAATGAGTTCCTCTGCCTCCTTTTCCCCAAAAACCACTGCAGGATCATGACGCCACCGAGTTCCTCTGCCTGCTTAGCCCTAACACCACTCCACTGCAGGGTCATGACTCCACTGAGATCCTCTGCCTGCCTTTACAAAAACACCACCACAGGGCTATGATTCCACTGAGTTCCTCTGCCTTATTTGCCCCAAGCATCACCACAGGGTAGTGACGCCACTGAGTTACTGCTCCTGCTTAACTCGAAGCACTACCATAGGATCATGACTCTCTTGAGATCCTCTATCTGCCTTTCCACAAGCACCACTGCAGGGTCATGACTCCACTGAGATCCTTTGCCCGCCTTTCCACTCCACATTACTCCATTGAGATTCTCTGCCTCCTTTTCCCCAAACACCACCCCTGACATGTACTTCAGCGCAATATGGTTGATTGTTTCCAGATAAATGTTTGGGTTTTAGAAAGAGATTTGCTGATTGTTAATGTACAAGAACCAGACTCTTTTGATCTTCCAATACAATGCAATAAATGAGCTACCTGATAGTAGAAGCTATTCAGCTACAAGAAGTGAGACAGTTGGTGAATGGCATAAATTCTCAACCTCTATTTTGTTGCTAATGTTATTGAGCAATCAGGTGTAAATTATAGAGATGTGAATCGGAATCGGTTCCGGTTTTGGATTCCTGGACCATCGGGAAATTATTTTTCCCACGGTCCAATCTTTTTTTTAATCGGCTGTGCCGAGCCGATAACCCAAAAACACAGCCCGACCCTTTAAAATTAGTTCTTTAGTATCCCCCCATCCTCCGGACCCCTCCAACCCCCCCCCCCCCCCCCCCAATTTTTAAGTACCTGGTGGTCCAGTGGGGGTCCTGGGAGTGTTCTCCAGCTCTCGGGCCATCGGCTGCCAGTAAATAAAATGGCGCCGATGGCACTTTGCCCTTAGCATGTGACAGGGTATCCGTGCCATTGGCTGGCCCCTGTCACATGGTAGGAGCAATGGACGGCCGGCGCCATCTTTAAAATATTGCCTGATATTTTCAATCGTCAGATAAATGATTCACATCCCAAGTAAATTATAAGGACTGCACATTGACCAAGGTTTTAGAAAACTATAAGGCAAGGATATGAGTTCATTCACTATTCACTAGGAGTTACGCTAAAGGATCAGACTCACTGTGGGATTTAGTGATTTGGGTCCATGATCTGCTGCTAAGTTTATTCTGTGGACTTTGTGCTTTATAGCAAGAACCAAACCTCTGTACACTTGTCACAGTTGGGAGGAAAGAGATTCCCTAGGATGAATATGATAACAAGAAAAAGCAAACTGATAATTGCTTATTTATATATGTATGTATTTATTTGTTTAAAAAATATTACATACAGATATGACAGTTTCATAGAGGATTGCAATTTCAACACACAATATTATACAAGAAATAAAAAATACAATTAAAATTAAAATTAAAACATACATTTCATAATTAGATCTGTGGAACTATCTACTGACTAGCAATGCTACTCAAATGCCTGAGTGAAGAAAAACATTTTCAATTTTTTCTTAAAAGTTTTTATGCAGGTAATAGCTTGTAATTTTTCTGGTAGGCTATTCCAAAATTGAGGCCAGCTACCGAGAAGGCTCTGTTTCTTGTTATATCAAGCCGTACTAACTTTAATGCTGGAATTTCAGGAAGATTTTTGAAGCCTGAGTGCAACTGTCTAGCTGGTTTGTAAATACAGATTGTCAAGCTGAGCCAGACTGATGATTAGGTATTTATCAGTTTAAAGATAATATTGGCAATCTTAAACTGATTCGTTCAAGAGATGGGTAACCAGTGTAATGCTGTTAAACAGGAGTTATGTGTTCATGTATTTTTTTTGCCAGTGAGTATCCTTGCAGTAAAATTTTGTATGACTTGAAATGCCCATTTGGAACTAGTTAGAAGACCTAAGTATTGTGAGTTGTAATAATCTAAGCTGGTCAAGATAAGAGATTAGAGAATGGAACAGAAATCCACTGGTTCTAACAGAGGCTTTTATCTATGTGGGAGATGCAATATAAAAAATGAGAGATTTGTGTCAATCACTGTGCCTAGGTTTTTGAGCTATGGGTTTGTTATGACCTTGAAATTTAAAAGTGAGTGGAATATCTCTAGATGATTTAATTGTAGTCAGGATCATGACCTTAGTTTTTTGGATAATTAATTGCAATCTATTATGCAGTAACCAGCGTTAAATAGAATTTAAATGTGAAGCTAATAAAGTCACAGCCAAGATGAATTTAAAGGGATGAAAAACTATATATCATCTGCCTATATCTTATAGCTGACACCAAGGCAGTTAATAGTTTGCAGAGTGAAGTAAATATTGAAGAGTGTCGCTGAGACCCCAGTAGTGATAAAGGTGAATTCTAAGACCCGAGTATGTGTACAAAAGTGCACACTTTTGCCGGCTCGCACACATGGATGCAACAATTTTATAATATATGCACGTATACATGCACCTGTTATAAAATTGGCTATGGGGCGGATTTTCAGAGCCCTGCTCGCGTAAATCCGCCCAAAACCGGGCGGATTTACGCGAGCAGGGCCCTGCGCGCCGGGAAGCCTATTTTACATAGGCCTCCCGGCGCGCGCAGAGCCCCGGGACTCGCGTAAGTCCCGGGGTTCTCGGAGGGGGGCGTGTCGGGGGCGTGTCGGGGGGCGGGCCCGGTCGTCGCGGCGTTTCGGGGGCGTGTCGGCAGCGTTTTGGGGGCGGGTACGGGGGCGTGGCTACGGCCCGGGGGCGTGGCCGCGCCCTCCGTACCCGCCCCCAGGTCGCGGCCCGGCGCGCAGGAGTCCCGCTCGCGCGCGGGGATTTACGCCTCCCTCCGGGAGGCGTAAATCCCCCGACAAAGGTAGGATGGGGGTTTAGACAGGGCCGGGCGGGTGGGTTAGGTAGGGGAAGGGAGGGGAAGGTGAGGGGAGGGCAAAGGAAAGTTCCCTTCTAGGCCGCTCCGATTTCGGAGCGGCCTAGGAGGGAACGGGGGTAGGCTGCGTGGCTCGGCGCGCGCAGGCTATACGAAATCGATAGCCTTGCGCGCGCCGATCCAGGATTTTAGTGGATACGCGCGACTACGCGCGTATCTACTAAAATCCAGCGTACTTTTGCTTGAGTCTGATGCGCAAGCAAAAGTAGGCTGATCGCGCTTCTTTTAAAATCTACCCCATGGGGTAGATTTTAAGAGGCGCGCGAACAGCCTACTTTTGCTTGCGCATCAGACTCAAGCAAAAGTACGCTGGATTTTAGTAGATACGCGCGGAGCCGCGCGTATCCACTAAAATCCTGGATCGGCGCGCGCAAAGCTATCGATTTTGTATAGCCTGCGCGCGCCGAGCCGCGCTGCCTCCCCCCGTTCCCTCCAAGGCCGCTCCGAAATCGGAGCGGCCTCGGAGGGAACTTTCCTTTGCCCTCCCCTCACCTTACCCTCCCTTCCCCTACCTAACCCACCCACCCGGCCCTGTCTACACCCCCCCCCTTACCGTTGTCGGGGGATTTACGCCTCCCGGAGGGAGACGTAAATCCCCGCGCGCCAGCGGGCCTGCTGCGCGCCGGGCCGCGACCTGGGGGCGGGTACGGAGGGCGCGGCCACGCCCCCGGGCCGTAGCCACGCCCCCGTACCCGCCCCCAAAACGCTGCCGACACGCCCCCGAAACGCCGCGACGACCGGGCCCGCCCCCCGACACGCCCCCGACACGCCCCCCTCCGAGAACCCCGGGACTTACGCGAGTCCCGGGGCTCTGCGCGCGCCGGGAGGCCTATGTAAAATAGGCTTCCCGGCGCGCAGGGCCCTGCTCGCGTAAATCCGCCCGGTTTTGGGCGGATTTACGCGAGCAGGGCTCTGAAAATCCGCCCCTATGTGTGTACAACTTTATATTGACGTGCAAATGCACTTTATATTGACATGTAAGTGGGGGTGATTTTAATAGACATGCGTGCTGATTCAATTACCTGTTTCCCCATTTTATTCCAAATTTGACCCAGTAAAGGAGAGAACTTCCTAACCCCCCCACCTAATTTGCCTCCCTTTTACCCTATTAGCGCTGACCATTAAAACCCAACTGACTAGCCTAGTTTCTGTTATTTTATTACTTAGATGCCGTCCATAGCAGAAGTAAAGTTACGCAGTAGGGTATCACGTGTGCGCTTGTGAGCGTAAATACTTACATGCACACTTCATGTTACAGACTCGGCTTGTCCATGTTCTGCCCCTTTTTCAAACTTTTTTATTTGTGCGTGTATCGGGAGATACACGCTTACGTCGCAGGTTTTAAAATCTGCACAGCACGCACCAGGCCAAGTCATGTGCGAATCTTCCAGATAGCGTACCAATCAGATGTTGCATTCTTTATTTTCATCTGTGAACTAAGAGGTAAACTAATTTAGTAGAGTACCTGAGATCCCCATTGATTGTAATCTATTTAAGAGTATACTATGATCCAAGGTATCAAATGCTGCTGAGAAGTTGAGGAAAATATGGAATGTGAATCGTTTTTTGACGATTTAAAACAATTGTCAGATATATTTTAAATCGTCAAAAATCGTTAGAGCCGCGATACAATAGCAATTCCCCTGATTTATCGTCAAAAAAATCGGAAATCGGGGGAGGGGGGAGGGCGGGAAAACCGGCACACCAAAACAACCCTAAAACCCACCCGACCCTTTAAAACAAATCCCCCACCCTCCCGAACCCCCCCAAAATGTTTTAAATTACCTGGGGTCCAGTGGGGGGAGGTCCCGGCACGATCTCCCGCTCTCGGGCCACGGCTGCGTTAATAGAAATGGCGCCGGTGGCCCTTTGCCCTTACCATTTGACAGGGCAAAGGTAGCGCCGGCGCCATTTTGGTTCTTGGCTCCCGATGTCACGAGCGCAGGAGATCGCTCCCATACCCCCGCTGGACCCTCAGGGACTTTTGGCCAGCTTGGGGGGCCTCCTGACCCCCACAAGACTTGCCAAAAGTCCAGCGGGGGTCCGGGAGCGACATCCTGCACGCGGGCCATATTGCCAATATTCAAAATGGTGCCGGCGCTACCTTTGCCCTCACTATGTCATACGGGCCTATATCTGAGCATTACAAGAGAATGAGGATTGTATAAGGCAGAGGTAAACAACATGGACAGAGCATAGTGGGAGGCCCAAGTTGCATAGACATGTGGAAGGACCACTTTGAGAAGCTGGCTCTGATTCTTTTGTGGCTGTGGTGATGTTTAGGCCACTTGGTAACAAGACCATGTAGGAGTGGGGAAATGTGTTAAAATAGTAACACCATCGAGAGTCCCAATACAAAGTAACAATTTGCAATTACTTATATAGTGCCTATAGTTTCAGCCCTGTGTTGTGTGTCCCGGCCGTGTTGGCACTGCAGCCAACCCTGCTCACCTCGCGCTTCTGTCAACCAGCTTCGGGCACCCCTCCCTTGCGACCGCAGCCAGTTCACAGCATCCTCGGGCTCCCAGTTTGCCATCCTCATCACAGGCTTCACGGTGGAGCTTCTGTTGGGGCTCTGCCACATTGGCATCCTCAGTCACGCCCCTAGGTGTGCATGCGGCCAATATGCAGCCCTTTAAAGGGCCCAGGGTGGGAAAACCCGTGTGGGTGCCTCCCGTTGACGTCATATAGATGCACTATTTAAGGTGAGGCCCTTTCTTCAGGACCTCGCCTTGGCAATTGGGTCGACACTGTTGGTGTAGTGAGTTTGCCTTCATGTTCCTGTGTCTCCTGTTCCAGCATCTCCTGTTCCAATGTCTCCTGTTCCAGTGTCTCCATGTTCCTGTGTCTTCTGTTCCCAGTGGCTCCGTGTGTTCTTGTATCCTTCCCAGGTAGTATCTCTCTGGACTGACCTTTGGTACTGACCTCTGCCTGCCTGATCATTCTCTTGCCTGCCACCTGGAACCAACCACTGCCTGCCTGACCATTCTCTTGCCTGCCACCTGGAACTGACCACTGCCTGCCTGACTATTCTACTGTCTGCCACCTGGAACTGACCCTCGCTTGCCTTGTCTATGCCCGGACTGATTCTGGTTTTGACCCCTGCTTTGGCTGACCTCTCCTGGACTGATACGCTGGCTCTGACCCTTGCGCTTCACTTGGACCCTCTCTTCTGGCCTCCTGTTACCATTGGGCCAACCTGCTTGGAAACCAACCACGGCTTCCACTTGGCTAGACCTACAGGTGCTCCCTGTCTCACCCGGAGGACCTCCCTGAACTGTTGCCTCCCTGAGGTCTCCAGAGCTTCCAGTTCTTCTAGCTCATCCACTCTGCATCAGCCGTGCACCCTTGCTCGTGGTGGGCACACCTCTCCGCTACCTCTCCTGGAGATCACTGGAGGCCCACCTAAGACCAGGCGGAGAGGTAGCAGCTAATGCAGAGTGGAGGAGCTAGACCTGAACCGGAAGCTCCGGAGACCTCAGGAAGGTAACAGTTCAGAGAGGTCCTCTGGATGAGACAGGCAGTGCCTGCAGGTCTAGCCATGAGGAAGCCGCGGTTGTTATCCAAGTACGTTGGCCCAATGGTCACTGGGGGCCAGAAGAGAGTGTCCGAGTGAAGCGCAAGGGTCAGTGCCAGAGTATCAGTCCAAGAGAGGTCAGTCAAACCAGGGGTCAACACCAGAATCAGTCCGTGCGTAGTCATGACAAGCGAGGATCAGTTCCAGGCATCACGCAGTAGCATGATCAGGCAGGCAGTGGTCAGTTCCAGGAGGCAGACAAGAGAATGGTCAGGCAGGCAGTGGTCAGTTCCAGGCAGCAGGCAAGAGAATGGTCAGGCAGGCAGTGGTCAGTACAAAAAATACAAAACTTCACAAAGTCATATTTGATTGTATAGATACTCATGGATGTTTTAAAAAAATGGAGGAAAAAAGACCTCAGGACCTCATGTTATGTTTTACATAGAACTTGTATCGTATATGAGGTAATTTATAATCATTGGTCTTTTAAAAAAACCTCCAACCTCCAAAATTTTTTTTATTCAATCAAAAACTTGTATCCTGTTTATTCATTTTTTTGAAATTTTCTTTAAAAATATGCATAAATATTGCATGAGAATTGACAAAAGAGAATGGTCAGGCAGGCAGAGGTCAGTACCAAGAAGTCAGTCTGGCTAGGTACTACCTGGGAAGGACATAGGAACGAGGAGACGCTGGGACTGGAGACACTGGAACAGGAGACACTGGAACAGAGGCAAACTATCACGCCAACGGTGTCGACCCGATTGCCAAGGCAAAGAGCAGAAGTTTGAGCCCTGCTTATATACAGGGCTCAGGTGATGTCATTGGGGTGCATCGCGGATGAGTTTCCCACGCTTGGCCTTTTAAATGTCCGGGAGTACCGCGCGTGTGCGCTAGGGGGTGGGGCTGAGGGGGCAGGACCAAGCCCCGACGCGAGGAGTGCTTTGAGAAAGAAAGCCCCGATGGGCCAGGGGATGCTGCGGACGAGCAGCGCTGGCGGAGGCTGCAGGTGAGGAGCTGGTAGACAGGCACGCCAAGTGAGAAGGCCCGGTCGCGGCACCAACGCAGCTGGGAAGCACAACACTATATTTTCTTTTGTAAGAGTGTAAGTTGTTTTTTTAGATTTTGGAATAGAATGGTATGTGTGAGGTATGGAGTGTGATTGGTTTATTGATGGTTTGTTTGTGGTAGAAAGCTTGGTTGAGTTATTGTGCACTTTTAGCCATAATATTATAGCAGGTGTAAGAATTTGAATATTTTTTTTTATAAAATACTATATATGTTGAACTGGAAAATAAATATTAAGATTTTTTGTGAAAATATTTGATATACCTTTGCATCATATTGTCTCCCTTTTTGGGATTTATTTTCCTACATATTTACAGTATATGGATACCTTGCTGTTTTCCATATTTTTGAACATACACATGGAAGTTTGGAGGTTAAGATATGTATATTTACTAAATTGTGCAACTGGCACCACAGTTAACAAAATATACATATTAGAGATGTGAATCGTGTCCTCAATCGTCTTAACGATCGATTTCGGCTGGGAGGGGGAGGGAATCGTTTTGTTGCCGTTTGGGTGTTTAAAGTATTGTGAAAATCGTGAAAATCGTGAGCCGGCACACTAAAACCCCCTAAAACCCACCCCCGACCCTTTAAATTAAATCCCCCACCCTCCCGAACCCCCCCCCAAATGCCTTAAATTACCTGGGGGTCCAGCGGCGGTCCGGAACGGCAGCGGTCCGGAACGGCCTCCTGCAATTGAATCGTGTTGTCTTCAGCCGGCGCCATTTTTCAAAATGGCGGCGCAAAATGGCGGCGGCCATAGACCAACACGATTCGACTGCAGGAAGTTGTTCCGGACCCCCGCTGGACTTTTGGCAAGTCTTGTGGGGGACAGGAGGCCCCCCTAAGCTGGCCAAAAGTACCTGGGGGTCCAGCGGGGGTCCGGAAAACGATCTCCTGCCGCGAATCGTTTTCCGTACGGAAAATGGCGCCGGCAGGAGATTGACTGCCGGCGCCATTTTCCGTACGGAAAATGATTCGCGGCAGGAGATCGTTTTTCCGGACCCCCGCTGGACCCCCAGGGACTTTTGGCCAGCTTGGGGGGGCCTCCTGACCCCCACAAGACTTGCCAAAAGTCCAGCGGGGGTCCGGAACGACCTCCTGCAGTCGAATCATGTTGGTCTATGGCCGCCGCCATTTTGCGCTGCCATTTTGAAAAATGGCGCCGGCTGAAGACAACACGATTCAATTGCAGGAGGCCGTTCCGGACCGCTGCCGTTCCGGACCGCCGCTGGACCCCCAGGTAATTTAAGGCATTTGGGGGGGTTCGGGAGGGTGGGGGATTTAATTTAAAGGGTCGGGGGTGGGTTTTAGGGGGTTTTAGTGTGCCGGTTTTCCTGCCCTCCCCCTTCCCCCGATTTACGATTTTTTGACGATAAATTGGGGGAATTGGTATTGTATCGTGGCCCTAACGATTTTTGACGATTTAAAATATATCGGACGATATTTTAAATCGTCAAAAAATGATTCACATCCCTAATACATATAACTTTAAGAAGTCACATTTATGTGCTATGTGCTGAATTATGCACACTATTGAAAATTATCCTGCTCATGCAAAAAATACAGGGTTATGCATTTGGTTTGGAAAACCCAAAGAAGCAATATAGCATAGGATGTGAAATTCTTCTTTGCACCAAATTGGGGATGATCAAATCTGATTATCTAATGATTGCCAAACAGATAAGGCAATGGCAAAAGCCAGATGGGTACATAAGATGAAGAATAGTCAGCAGGAAAAAGGGAGTGATATTGCCTCTGCATCAGTCTCTGGTGAGACCTCATTTTGAGTACTCTGTAAAATTCTTGAGACTGTACCTTCAAAAGGATATAAACTAAATAGAGTCTTTTAGAGTCTTTTTAGTTATTTATAGATTTTTTAGAATTTTTGATTTTTGATAAGAATGAGAATGTATTTTAGAATTTTTTTTAAAGATTTTTCTGTTTTTGCCTTGTGTGTCTTTTTTGATTACATATGTTTAAATTGAAAATCACGTAGATCATGGGCGAAAAATAAATACAAATAAAAAAAATAAAAATAACTCAGAAGACAGCTACTAAAATAGTTAATGGTCATTATCTTAAGCACAAGGGGACAGACTTAAAGATTTAAGCATGTATATCATGGAGAAAAGGAGGGAAATGAGAAATATAACAGAGGCATTTAAATATCTTCAAGGAATAAATGCACAAGAAGTGGATCTCTTTAAATAGAAATGAAGCTCTGTCAAGACAGATCATGGGTAGAAGGTAAAAGGGGGTAGACTCAAGAGTAATCTAAAGAAATATTTATATAAAGAAAGGATAGTGGACATACAGAATAGCCTCTTTGTGGAGGTGGTGAAGACAGTATCTGAATTCAAGAGTATGGGACCGAATTTTGCAGATTTTATGGAAAATCTTTATATTTATTCTTGAACCCAAGTTTTTACATTTTTCAGTCTAGAGACAATTGTCTGCTTGGGAATGCATGATGCTTTCCATTTACTTATTTATGGATATGTTTAATGTTCCTAAAAGAGTATTGGTAGTAACGTCATCTACTACATGTTTCACAAGATCTGTTCTTGAGTCAATATCTGCAACTGGATCTGTATTAATTTACTACCATTCTACATAAAACGAAATATGACAGTATTAGAAAATATAAAACAAGACAAATTGTCTTGATAATTTTTAAAGAAAGTGTACCTGACATGTTGGAATGTTTGCAAACATTATTTAAAATAACAAGTGTCATAATGAAAGGTAAAATGGATTTGATTTACTCAGGCTTTTCTCTCATATAGGGAAAAATATGGTGAATCAAACAATATTTTTATCACATGGACTACATTTATTTTGACATATTTTCTTTAAATTATTTTGATATGAAACATGAAGCAACTAATGTAAGAGCTATTTTTAAAATATCTGTATTCCAATGCTTGCATGATGCATGTATTTTGTACTCGCTGGCCTTCAAGTGGATTTCAAAGGGAATCTCCCTGTGGACTTCCATACCAGCAAACTTTACACCTGTTTTATAGCACCATAAAGCACGTGTGTGGGGGCAGTCACTTCTTGGTACTGTATACCAAGTCCTCTGCCTGTTCAGCCATTTTCAATTTACTGTAGTAGTCAAGCAGGTGCTAGAGGCGGTGGCTTTTGAAGTGAGCAGTACAACATGCATTCTTTTCAGATAGGGGCAACTGACCACCAGTTCTGCTACATTGGGAGTCCCTGTGAGAGTCAAACGATGGCTCAGTAGGTGGCACTTGGAAGTGGGCATGTCATATGTATGACAGGATGATGGTACCCCTTAGGGGTGTGCATTCGTTTTGAACGCATATGTAAAACGCAACGTAATTTTTTTTTAACTTAAAAAAGTGATGAGGCGAAAACGATCGGATTTCCAACTTATTCAACATAGCTATGTTGAATACGTTGGAAATCGCGATTGTTGATCCTAAATAAAATAAAAATTTAAACCCCTCACCCTCCTTAATCCCCCCCCCAAGACTTACCAAAACTCCCTGGTGGTCGAGCGGGGAGTCAGGACGCCATTTCTGTATTCCTTTGCGAGGAGCACGTGACGTCGGCGTCACGTGGGAGTGACGCGGATGTCACGTGATTCCCCACGCGTTCACTCTGGGACCCTCGTTGGACACAACCGGAACTTTTGGCCAGCTTGGGGAGGCCTCCTGACCCTCCTGACAGGAGGCCCCCCAAGCTGGCCAAAAGTTCCGGTTGTGTCCAACGAGGGTCCCAGAGCGAACGCGCGGGGAATCACGTGACGTCCGCGTCACGTGCTCCTCGCAAAGGAATACAGGAATGGCGTCCTGACTCCCCGCTCGACCACCAGGGAGTTTTGGTAAGTCTTGGGGGGGGATTAAGGAGGGTGAGGGGTTTAAATTTTTATTTAGGGAATCGGTGCACGTATGGACATAGACTCAACTTATAGAATTCTACATATGTCCATATTGACCAAAATTGACCCCCCCCTTTCGACTTATGGACTTATGAACATAAACTTTTTGTCTGCACATCCCTAGTACCCCTGGAATGACACAGTATTAATTGCTACTTATTTTTTTCCTGCATGTCACTAATTTCTATTTATTATTTTAATGAGGGCAGAATAGAAAGATCACAGTCAGTTTTGAACTTAGGAACTCTGTCTCCTGATTAGAGAGGGCAATATGGACAAACCCACATCCCTGTGAATGGGGGATATGACAGTCACAATTGCAAGTTCACTGGATCAGTAGGGAGGCATGTGCTGGGAGCAGCTCATTCCCCATCTGCATTTATAGTTGACCATCCTGTCACAACCCGGTGCATACACAGAATCTCCTGCTATACACCCTGGCAGCCAGTAATGACATGTGAAAGATTTCTTGTTGCTAGATACTGAAAGGCAAAATCACTGACCTTGTCTTTCTTTTATCCTGGATGCCAGGGCAGCTCCTATGTTGGTCCAAATTGTGCCCTGCTTCAAGTTCACATACTCAAGACTCTGGAGAAAGAAAGTGGCCAAGATCAACAGTCAAGTGAGCATGGTAGAGAGCAAGGTGGACAAGACTCTGTTGCATTATTAGCATGTGTGCCATAGCTGGGTGAAAATTTCTTGCTTGGACCTTAGAGCTGAATGAGGTGCACTTGTTAGAGTAGCCTCATCCCCAAGATAATCTTTTTGAATGCCTTGTGAATGGCTCTGGTTAATCTTGGGTAAAATAGATGACTTCCACAGCTACAGCAAGGCACGAATGGGTGCTCTCTCTCCTTGGAATGCAAGTGGTGCCTATCCATAAGGGACAGATCTATGGTGGCTGTTTGAGCCTCTGATCTAGAGGGATGTGTCTAATGGGCAAGCATATGGAGGGCTACTGCTTGAGCAGTGACACAGGGGAATAGACCAGTGTAGTCTCTGGCTTGGGGCATCTTACTAACAAGGCTCTGCTATCTATTTTAATAGCTTAATGGCAGGTATCTCTATAAGTATATCCATCAGGTTCATGTTATTCAGAACAGTGCTATTAGACTATTATCAGAATCAAACTGACCATAACACATCACCCCTATTTTGTTCAATTTATATTGGTGTTCAATTTTTGATGTATTTATTTTAAGACTTTAGTATTAGTATTCAACACTTTCCATGGGAATGGTCTTTTAAATCTTCAGTCTCGTGTCTATCCTTATTTGCCCCCTAAACAGATGCAGACTATTGGCAGTCCTTACATTTTGGAATGCTTGGTTGGCTCATACCAGAAAAGTGCCATTTCATTCCATCTATTGCCATTATTTAATTCTCTCCTGCTCAAGGCCAGGCTAACAACTGATTTTATGCAGTATGCTTCATCTACTCTAGCTCTTGTTCAATTTAGCTGTTTATTTAGAAATTTTGTTAGGGGTAAAGTTTGATTCGTTTGGCAATATTCTGTATAACCTATTTGTATATAAATTTTAGCTTTATGTATTTGTAAGATCAGCATTTGTCTGACTACTGTTTTTAACTACTGCACTACACTTTGAGATGTATTTTGTAGCATATAATAAATACCAGGGATGTGCAGAGCAAAATTTTATGTTCATATTTCTTATGTCCGAAAGGGGGTCCCACTTGCAGCCAATATGGACATAAAAAAAATCCAATGAGTTGGGTATATGTACATATGTGCAAAAAAAAAATTTAAACCCCCTCACCCTCCTTAATCCCCCCCCCCAGACTTACCACAACTCCCTGGTGATGGAGCGAGGAGTGAGGACGCCATTTCTGCAATCCTTGGCGAGAAGCATGTGACGTCGGCGGCACGTCGAGTGACGCCGGCGTCACGTGATTCCTGGCGAGTTCGCGCCGGACGGCTCGTTCGGCCCAAAAAGAACTTTTGGCCAGCTTGGGGGGGTCACCGAACGTCTTTTGGCCAGCTTGGGGGGGTCACCGAACGTCCGGCGCGAACTCGCCGGGAATCACGTGACGCCGGCGTCACTCGACGTGCCGCCGACGTCACATGCTTCTCGCCAAGGGTTGCAGAAATGACGTCCTCACTCCTCGCTCGATCACCAGGGAGTTGTGGTAAGTCGGGGGGGGGGGGGGGGATTAAGGAGGGTGAGGGGGTTTATATTTTTATTTTGGCTCAACAATCGCGATTTCCCACATATCCAACATATCTATGTTGGATATGTGGGAAATCCGATCGTTTATGTCGAATCAATTTTTTAAGTTAAAAAAAAATATGAGTAGCGTTTTACTAATGCGGTCAATCCGAATGCACACCCCTAATAAATACAACTGTTAAATTGTTCATTATGTAGGTCTTGGGCATGCTGACTTCAGGCAGGTGAGGGTCATTCAGACAGCCAGGACAGTCAATACTTAGTGAGTGCATGCTGACCCTGAGGGATATCTCCCTAGGAAAAGAGAGATGGGGAGGGGAAACTAGGAACAGAGAATTGGAAATTAGATATCTGTATTAGGACCCCCCCCCCCCCTTTTAGCTATAAAATTAATGCTGCAGCACTTTATCCAATATGACAGGACTATCAGTGTTGGTGTTTACCTAGGGGGTTGGGGAGCAGAAGGTAGAGGTGATGAATGATCATACCTACCCTGGTTAATATCTATCTATAGCATTAGCTATATCTTTTCATATATCTCATATGTACAGTATGTCTATATATGTATTTTTAATTGATATCTGTGTTTCTTCCACTATTCTCTTGAGTTTGTAATTAAAGGGCATATATTTCTTTTGGCTTAAATTATATTTCTTGGAAGTCAAATCCAAACCTAATCAGGTGGTTCTTACCAGTTTTGCTTGATTATATTACATAATACATTACGCACATTTAATAACTTTCTTATATCATTTAAAGAAATTGTGGTGAAGAGGGTAAGGATAATTTAGTTGATGAAAAGTAATAAAGACTCAATATAAGATTCATTTATAGCTCCCTTTTCAATTACTGAGAGGGTCAGTTATATTCAACTTTTACATATTAATAAAGTACCAAATAGAATACAAAGACATTAAGCACTATGTTTTCTACCTTAAGAAGTATTACCCAAGGACTATATATAGCATACCGCAGCAAATACAAGCAAAAAAATGATTGCCTCATTTCCTCAGACATAGCAAATCATAATATATGGTGTGTATCCAGAATTATCCAGGCATACTTCTGAAAGCCATTTTATAAGAATTTTCCAGTAATTGTCTTTGTCAGTGTTCATGATCAAAATATATAATTCACTTAAGGATCAGTGCTTGAAAAAAGATACTACCGTGAAGGATTTCTTTAAAAATAAAAAAACCCCTTTCCCCTATAAAACTGTTGCATGACACAGCCTGAGACTAGATACTTAACTAGATGCACTTTTGATCTGATCAAGTTTTAATGTTTTATATTCTTTACTTATCTATTGTTTAATAATCTGGAAATATTGCTAGAATGCCAACATTTACATGATATTTGCATTACTGAAAACTCAAAGCAGAAGCATTATTTAAAATAGATGATTGCTATATTAATTTATTCACTGATATTTTGGGGCACTCATGAGCATGTCTGGATAATATTTTCCTCACATTTGCAATATCTGACCTATGTATCAACCATCACTCCCACAGAGAAGTCAGACATCCAGGATTCAGAAACACAAGAATAATTAGATACCAGTGAGCTCTCGCAGAATAATGCTTGTGATGAAGAGACATCCATTCTTCCCACTTCTACCCTTACATAATGTCTTTTTTTGCATTGGAAAATGAGGAAGCCCCAGAAATAGAATATGAAACAATGTCTGAAAGAGAAGTAGTCATCCAATGCAACCAGAAATCCCCCAACATGATCAAATGTCATAAAAGAAAACTTCTGCTGGGAGACTCGATCATCAGAGGAACCAGTTTGAGCTTGTTTTGATAGGAACACAACAGTTAAATGCCTTCCAGGATCCTTAGCTAGCAGAAATGCAAACCAGAAAGTCCAATCCATTACAGAAGAAAGTAGGAACTCTGATGTCAATGTTATCATCCATCTGGGGACCAACGACCTTTATAGAAATGATGCCCATGAAGTACAGAAAGATTTCCAAAATATAGGGAAATAAGATAAGACAGAGCAAAGACTATTGCCTTTTCCGAAGTATTGCCTGTTCATGGAAGGGGAAAGGAAAAGCTATGCCATATAAACAAATTCATTTCCTGGTTCAAAACCTGGCTGGTATACAGAAAGTGGTTTTGGAGGCTGGGGCCAAAAAAATTATATGTTAGAATAGCCTTCATTTGTCTGTGGCAGGAAAAGAGATGCTTAAGTGAGAAATTCAGATCATATATTACTAGGTATTTAAACTAGAGAATGGGGATGGCAGGAGGTGGCCAGTGAAATTGGCATGTCACCTTGAAGTGATACAGGAAGTGGGATGAGAAAATAACAAAATCAATCATATCAAAATAGCAGAAAAGGTGACTAGAAAGAGCAGCAAATCAAGGGTGAAAGGTTGGAAAGCTATGACCACAAATGCTCATAGGTTGGGCAATAAAATTTGGACATTGTTGCTGTTAAGGAGGCATGTTTCACAGAGTCTTATGATTGGGATATGGCCATCACAGGCAATAACTTGTTAAGAAAGGTCAGAGAGAACAGAAAAGGGGTTGGGGTAGCTCTTTATGTCAAAAACAATATCCAAGCAACTAAACTGCAAGGGACATGGGGTAGAGAAGTTGTTTTATGGACAGTCCTAAAAAAAGAAGATGGTGCTTCCCTTTCTACTGGTGTGGTCTAGAGGCCTCTGACTCAAACAGAAGACATCCAAAAGGAGGGAAAAAAGGGAGACGTGCTTCTTGTTGGAGATTTTAATCTGCTGCATGTAGACTGGATAATCCTTAATGTGGAATCTACAAGAAGTAGAGAGATAGTGGGTACCCTTCAAGGGCCTCTGCTCAAACAAATAGTAATGGAATCCATGAGGAAAGGAATTATAATTGACCTAGTGCTCACTAAAATAATGTCTCTAATGTCTGGATAGGTGTCCACTTGAGCACTAGTGATCATCAAATGGTATGGTTTAATATTGCAAATAGGATACTGAGAGGTCACACAAAGACCTGAGTCTGGAATTTCAAAAATACAGACTTTGTTGAAATGGGGACATACCTGGAAGGAAAACTAGAAGACTGGAAGAAAATGGGTGAGGTGGAACAAAAGTGGACCAAATTAAAAGGCACAATTAAGGAATCAGATCTATATGTTAGAAAAGTAAACAAAGATAAGAAGAATAAGAAATTTATCTGATTCTTAAAGAAGGTGGCTGAAAAAATAAAGGCTAAATGAACAGTATTCAAGAAGTATAAAGGATCCCAAAAAAGGGAACAAAGGGAAAAATATCTGTTGAAACTGAGGGAGACAAAGGAAGAGATCAGGAAAGCAAAAGGTTAGGTAGAAGAAAGGATTGCCAAAGAGGTAAAGAGAGATGACAAAAAACATTTTTCAGATATATCAGAGAAATAAGGAAGGCTGGAAGTGGTATATTGAAATTGAAAGATGACAAAGATCAACGTGTGGAGAGAGACAAAGAAATGGTAGTAATAGCAAATGAATACTTCAGTTTGGAGATCACTAAAGAAGACCCCGGAGAAGGACCATCACTTTATAGGGATGTGCAGAGGGACGCCATACATTGCATTCGTGATTCGGATTCGTCGGGGAGCAGATACGTTGCATTCGGCCGTATGGCGCCCCGATGCGTTAATATGGTGATTTCTATTCATGTCCCAGCTAAAATTAAAATTAACTACAACCCCCCACCCTCCTGACCCCCCAAAAACTTACCAAAACTCCCTGGTGGTCCAGCGGGAAGTCCGGGAACCATTCCCTGCACTCTCACACCCTCGGTGCCGGTTTCATCATGGTGCCGATAGCCTTTGTCACAGGGGCTACCGGTGCCATTGGTCAGCCCCTGTCACATGGTAGGAGCACAAGATGGCACCGATGGCCATGTGACAGGAGCTGACCAATGGCACCGGTAGCCCCTGTGACAAAGGCTATCGGCGCCATGATGAAACCAGCACCGAGGGTGTGAGTGCAGGGGATGGCTCCCGGACCCCCGCTGGACCACCAGGGAGTTTTGGTAAGCCTTGGGGGGGTTCAGGAGGGTGGGGGGCTTGTTTAAATTTTTATTAGGTGGCCGTATAATTCAGCAAAGATTCATGTATTCGTGGGGAATCGCGATACGTTTTGCTTCCCCACGAATACTACGAATAGTGCAATATACGTTGCGGATCGCCAATACGGCGAAAACGAATGCACACCCCTATCACTTTATGGCAAGACCGTAGATGGGGTGGAGTACACAAAACTCCATTTATAGAAGAGAATGCATGGGAAGATCTAGGAAAACAAAGTGGACAAGGCCAAGGGGCCAGACGAAGTACATCCCAGGATACTGAGGGAGCTCAGAGATATGCTGACACTTCTGCTGAAAGACCTGTTCAAAAGATCCCTGGAAATGGGAGTGGTGCCACGAAATTGGAGAAAAATGGTGGTGGTCCTGCTTTACAAGAGTGGGAGCAGAGAGGTGTTTGAAACTACAGGCCAGTTAGTCTCATCTCAGTGGTAAGAAAATTAATGGAGATTTTGCTGAAAGAAAGGACAGTAAACTATCTACAATCCTGTGGGTTGCTGGACCCGAGGCAGCATGGATTCACTAGACAACTCTGAAGCTTTTAATATGGGCCCGAATAGGAGACTCATGAACAAAATGAGAAGCTTGGGAGTGGGTGCCAAGGTAGTGTTATGGATTAAAAACTGGTTGACTGACAGGATAAAGTGTGTAATGGTACATCAAATCTACTCTGAAGAAAGAATGGTGTTAAGTGGAGTTCCACAAGGATCAGTTTTGGGATGGGTTCTGTTAAATATCTTTGTGAGCAATATTGTGGAAAGGATAGAAGGTAAATTCTATTTGCAGATGATACTAAGATCTGCAACAGAGTGGACATGCTTGAAGTGATAGAGAAAATGAAAAGTGATTTAAGAAAGATTGAAGATTAGTTGAGCATTTGGCAGCTGGGAATCAATGCCAAAAAGTGCAGAGTCATGCATTGGGGATGTGGTAATCCAAAAGAACTGTATGAGTTGGGTGAAGAAAGACTAATCTGCATTTCCTGGCAAGGGAACTTTGGGTGATGGTATCTGGTGATTTGAAGGCAGCGAAGCAATGTGAAAAGGTAATAGCTAAAGCTAGAAGAATGTTGGGCAGTATAGAGAGAGGAATAAGCAGTAAGAAAAAGGAGGTGATAATACCCTTGTACAGGTCCTTGCTGAGGCCTCACTTGTAGTATTCATTCAGTATTAGAGCCTACATCTCAAAAAGGTCAGAGACAGAATGGAGTTGGTCAAAGAAGAGCAACAAATTCAAAGAAGCATAGAATAAATACTGTGGATTCCTAAAGGCTGGAAGAAAGTAATGAAGAACTACAGGTAACCTGCTCAGTGGTGATTACTATTTTTAACAGTTTGCTTGGGGATATCTACCCTTAACCAATTAGCCTTGATGCTTTTGGCACAACTGCAACATCACTCTCTGCTTTGACTGCTGGGGGAGGGGAATTGGATTTAAACAACAACCAGCTTGGGCCCCAACTTTTACAGAATTGAGTACTGATATGCAGACATAAGGGGAAAAGCACAAGACTGCTTCTATGGCCAAGTCCAAAAGCAAAGCACATCAAGCAGCATTATCTGAAGAGAAGGCTCCTCACCCAATGAGGTTGTTGCTATGTTCATATATAAGGCTTGGGAGTAACCTGCACGGAGCAGCAGTTACTACCCTTAACAGAAACATAGGGGTAACCTGCACAGAGTGGCAGTTACTAGAGATGTGAATCGTTTTCCATATCGTCTTAACGATAGAAATCGTGTGGCAGGAGAAGAAAATCGTGTTTGGCACGATTATTTCGTTGAAAAATCGTTAAAAATCGTTTTTTCCGATTAGTGCGCACTAACTCGAGTTAGTGCGCACTAACTCAAAATGATACAAATAGACACTTTCCAGGTCACTGAAGGTCAGTTAGGAATGAATATGTGTTCCTATTGGCTGGCAGCCCTCTTATCTATTGATGTTATTTATTTATTTATTATTTATTTACGGGTTTTTTATATACCGAGGCACGTTTGCAAAACATCACCTCGGTTCACAATGTAACATAACTGAGCAACAGGCTTTACAATAATAACGTTTTTTAACAGGGAGGGGGTAAACATGGACAGGAGTAGATGATATGAGAATTATATACATATATACATGTTAGTTTTTTACAAGGGCGTTCATCAATGTAATCAGGGTAATTAGCAGGGGAAAGAGATAAGGGAGGGGAGGGGGAGAATATTCACAGAGGGTGGGAGGAGGGGAGAGTAAGTAGGAAGGGCAAGCGTCAGTCGGGAGGTCATGTCGCATCTTTGGAAGGAGTCAATTCGTTAGTCCGGGTACGCTAGTTTGAACAGCCATGTTTTAAGATTGTGCTTGAATTTTTTGTGGCAAGGTTCCTGGCGTAGTTGGGAAGGCATTTTATTCCAGTGGGTAGTGCCTGTAATGATGAATGATCGCTCTCTGAAGGTGGTGTGTTTCATGAGCTTAGGAGAGGGAGTCTGAAGTTTGGCCTGGTGATGCGTTCTTGTGGGTCTGGTCGGAGTGTGAAGCAGGAGATGTTCTGGGAACCATTGCATGTCATGGTTATGAATGGCTTTGTGTATGAGCGTGAGTACTTTATATACTATCCTGGAGGTTACAGGAAGCCAGTGTAGTGATTGGAGGACGGGAGTGATGTGTTCATGACGGTGAGTATTGGTAAGGATGCGTGCAGCAGCATTTTGTAATAACTGTAGTGGTTGTAGAGTACTTTTTGGTAAGCCTAGGAGAATAGCGTTGCAATAATCAATTTTGGATAGGATCATAGCTTGCAGTACTGTGCGGAAGTCAGAGGAATGAAGAAGAGGTTTGATTCTCTTCAAGGTGTGGAGTTGAAGAATCCGCTTTTTATGGTGGCCGAAATGAATTTTTTGAGGTTAAATTGGTTATCTATCATAATTCCAAGGTTACGGACTTGTAAGGTAGGAGGGCAGCTGGGGGGTGGGGGGGTGGGGGAGAGATTGCGTGAGGGGTTGTTAGGAGGAGAAAGAATGAGTAGTTCTGTTTTGTTGGTGTTGAGAGCAAGGAAATTTTCGGAAAGTAGTTTATTTATCTCAGATAGTGCAGCGTTCCAGATCTTCATTGCATTTGTAATGGAATCACTAATGGGAATGAGTATCTGCACGTCGTCAGCATATATAAAGTGCTGGATACCCAGTTTAGAGAGGAGATGGCAGAGGGGGAGGAGGTATATATTAAAGAGTGTTGAAGAGAGGGATGATCCCTGTGGTACTCCTTGAGATAGTTTGACAGGGTTGGATTTGTTACAACCAATTTTTACACTGTAGCTTCTGTCGCTAAGGTATGATTGGAACCATAGTAAGGCTGTGCCAGCAATGCCAATTTCCATGAGTCGTTTGATGAGTGTGAGGTGATTGACTGTGTCGAATGCTGCAGATATGTCTAACAGTGCAAGGATGTAGGATTGTCCGTTGTCCATGGCTTTAAGTATGGATTCTGAGAGTGTGATGAGTAGCGTTTCAGTGCTATGGTGTTTGCGAAAACCATATTGGGATGTGGAGAGTATGTTGTGTTCATCAATGTATTCGGTGAGTTGTTTGTTGATAATCTTTTCCAGTATTTTGGAGAGGAATGGGAGGTTTGATACTGGGCGATAGTTAGCTAGTTCATTAGGATCCAAATTAGTTTTTTTAAGGGTAGGTTTGATAATGGCATGCTTGAGTTGCTTCGGGACTTGGCCTAGGGTAATGGATTTGTTCAGGATGTTTGCAATGTGTTTGGCTGTGGTAGCTGGGCTCGTGAGTAGTATGTTGGTGGGCAGGTTGTCTGAGGGGTGATAGGCTGGTTTGATTTTTTTGAGGGTATTTTCAATTTCTAGTGCAGATGTGTTTTCGAATTTCAGTAGTGAAGAGTTTGGGTTCTTTGTGTGTGGGTGTGATTGTATGCTTTGATTGGTGTAGTCTATTGGGGTGTTTTTGGTTGCTGATGTGTTCGGGGAGCCAGAATGAGCTGTGAAGCGTGCCATAATGGTTTCCACTTTAGAAAGGAAGTAAGATGCTAGATTCTCACATTTGGTTTCATCATCATTGTCGGGGTTGCATCTGTCTGGAGATGTAATGAGGCTGTTTACGTATTGGAAGAGGGCTTGTGGGTTGAACTGGAATTGATGGATTTTTGTGGCATAGAAATCTTTCTTTGCTTTTTCTGTGGCCTTCCTGTAGGTGTGTAGATGGGTGCGAAACTGAAATAAGGTGGTTGGGAGGCGGTTCTTTCGCCAGGTTTTTTCTAATTTACGAAGTTTCAGTTTCATGGTTTTAAGCTCATTTACATACCATGGTTTTTTGTTATTCTTTTCTAAGTTGATTTTTTTGGTTTGAGAGGGGCAGAGTCTATCTGCTATGTTGGTGGTGATTTGGAACCATGAGGAGGTAGCGGAGTTAGCATCTGTAAGGTCTAGGTTAAGTAGTTCCTCTGAAAGGGCCTCTATGATATCTTCGGTTTTAGCCTGTTTGCGAAAACTAATTGTTTTTGTAGGTTGGGAGGATTGGGGGGAATCTTGTATAGTGCAGCATGTGTCAATACGATAGTGATCTGACCAGGGAATGGGCGTACAAAAGGGGTGATCAGCTTGGATTAAGGTGTTAGTAAATATCAGGTCAAGGGTATGACCCGCTTTGTGCGTGGGGTTAGTCACGATCTGTTTGAATCCCAGGGCATTCATAGCTAACAATATAGTTTCGCATGAAGTGGAGAGGGGGTTGCAATCGACATGGAGATTGAGATCTCCAAGAATGATGGCTGGGTTGGCAATATTATGTTTTTTGAGATGTATTCTATGAGGGGGGAGGGGTTTCTTTTCTAGGATGCCAGGGGGGGCATAGATTAAGCAGAGTTGGAGAGAGTTGGATCTAAAGATGCTGATCTCCAATTTGGGTGGAGGGAGGGTAGATTGGAGTGAGAAGTGAGTCTCTTTTTGGCGGCAAGGAGTAGACCACCCCCTTTCTTTTTAGGTCTAGGAATGGAGAAGATGCTATAGTGTCTGTGGGGAGTTGGTTGATTAGAGCAGTGTCGGTATCCTTTAACCAGGATTCTGTGATGGCACATATGTCAGGGGATTCGTCAGTAAGTATGTCAAATAGGAGAGTGGTTTTCTTTACAATAGATTGAGCATTAGAAGAAGAATAGAGAAGGTCATTAAGCCTATCATTTGTGTAAGGGGAGAGGTCATTATGGGTATGATTGATCTGTGTTGTATGGTTTGGTCGGTGTCTCGGAGTCCTTTGTATGAAGTGTAGAAGTGTGTGATGGTAGGAATGTGTTGGACGTGTGATAACCCATGATGCTGAGTAAAGGAAGGGTTACAGTATGGTAGCTGGATGATAGGTGTGAGTCGTAAGATTGTTCACTGCAAGGGGGTGGGATGTTAGTGAAACATAAACATAGATGATTCAATTTTAAAATTGAGATATCAGCATGGAGACATTAGCATAGGGAAAGTAATAGAGTGATGTTTTGGGGTAGGAGGAAAGAGAAGTAGGAGGCAAGTTGAAATTATGATTCAAAGGTATTGTGGTCGATATACTTATTCTTAACAGTCTAGTAGTATAGATAGAAGGGTAGCAATTCTAGTGGAACATATACATGTGTCAAGTGGTTCCAGGGAGACAATCGAGAGAGGTGAACGGTTGCAATTGACTCACTGTTAGTCTCGTTGCTATTTGTACCGTCTATAGGTCCTCCTTGGGGCTAGGCTTAGGTGAGGCGGCAGAGTAGGTTAGTTGGGTTTCCGGTAATTGTGGTTTTCCCCAGGTGGGTGGTGTCGTCTGTATGGAGACTTTGTTTATTTGTGGGTATTCCTCGGGAGAGGATCGGGCTCCTCGGGGCTGCAACGAAGGGGCGAGACAAAGGGGCAGGCCCCTTTGACGCGCTTCCTTCGGCGCGTGACGCACGGCGCGTGGCGCTGGAGAGAGTGAGAGTTTAAAGGAACCGCTAAATGGCTTGTGATTGGTTGCCTTGCAGCGGTCGGTCTGATTGGCCGGTTCTCGGTGGGGGCGGGCTTCGGTCGCGAGGGTAGCGGGCCTGTAGCAGTGCCTGGTGTGGTCGCGCTGTCGGCGGTGGCCCCGTCCGGGTAAGAGGTGGTTAAAGAAAGGCCTTACCCCGATGGGACGCCGGCGCCGATCGCGCAGGCCTTGCAGCAGGAGCAGCAGCGTTTCTTCAGCAGGTGAGCCGGAACAGAAGGACGATTCGCGGGGCTTCGTTGTAGATTTAAAGGAGCCTCCCGATCGGCCCGATTGGCTGCCTTGCAGCGGTCGGCTGATTGGCCGGTTCTCGGTGGGGGGCGGGCTTCGGTCGCGAGGGTAGCGGGCCTGTAGCAGTGCCTGGTGTGGTCGCGCTGTCGGCGGTGGCCCCGTCCGGGTAAGAGGTGGTTAAAGAAAGGCCTTACCCCGATGGGACGCCGGCGCCGATCGCGCAGGCCTTGCAGCAGGAGCAGCAGCGTTCTTCAGCAGGTTACCACTGAGGTGATGGTTGGGGGGATGGGAAATGGAACTGGAAACTCATGAAATGGAACTGGAAACTCATGAACACCAACAGAAAATGAAACAAAGTGTTCACACTTCCCAGGTCAGTAAAGGTTACTTAGGAATGAATATGTATTCCTATTGGCTGGCTGTGCTCTTATCTATTGATGTTACCAAGGTTACCACTGAGGTAATGGTTGGGGGGATGTGAAATGGAAACAGTTGGAAGCTTGACATGTGATGATCAGCACTCACGTGACTAGAACTTCTTTGTTTATTATTTTTGTTAGCAGACACGTGCATGTTGAATTTGCCAATCACTGTGCATTTTAGAAAGGTGGTCCTGGCTGGAACTGTACACAGTTCAAATATATGTAATTGATTGTTGGTAAGTGTATTTTTAAGTAGCCACACTGGCACAAGTATGTTTACTTTTCCTCCTACTTAACTCACTAGCTCAGCTTTGTAAGAAGGGCTTCTCTGCTTGAGTGAGGGTCAGGCAGCTCCCCCCTGTCTGTGAAGCCAGCCTCTCACTAGTAATGCAGGGAGGGAGCTGTCTCAGACTTCACCATCCTCCCCCCCCCTCACCCACACACCATTCACTAGCTGGGACATGGGGGAAGTCAGGAGTGAGGGTCAGGCAGCTTCCCCCTGTCTGTGAAGCCAGCCTCTCACTAGTAATGCAGGGAGGGAGCTGTCTCAGACTTCACCATCCTCCCCCCCCCCTCACCCACATACCATTCACTAGCTGGGACATGGGGGAAGTCAGGAGTGAGGGTCAGGCAGCTCCCCCCTGTCTGTGAAGCCAGCCTCTCACTAGTAATGCAGGGAGGGAGCTGTCTCAGACTTCACCATCCTCCCCCCCCCCCCTCACCCACACACCATTCACTAGCTGGGACATGGGGGAAGTCAGGAGTGAGGGTCAGGGCAGCTCCCCCCTGTCTGTGAAGCCAGCCTCTCACTAGTAATGCAGGGAGGGAGCTGTCTCAGACTTCACCAACCTCCTTCCCCCCCCCCCCTCACCCACACACCATTCACTAGCTGGGACATGGGGGAAGTCAGGAGTGAGGGTCAGGCAGCTCCCCCCTATCTGTGAAGCCAGCCTCTCACTAGTAATGCAGGGAGGGAGCTGTCTCAGACTTCACCATCCTCCTCCCCCCCCCCCCCTCACCCACACACCATTCACTAGCTGGGACATGGGGGAAGTCAGGAGTGAGGGTCAGGCAGCTCCCCCCTGTCTGTGAAGCCAGCCTCTCACTAGTAATGCAGGGAGGGAGCTGTCTCAGACTTCACCATCCTCCCCCCCCCCCCTCACCCACACACCATTCACTAGCTGGGACATGGGGGAAGTCAGGAGTGAGGGTCAGGCAGCTCCCCCCTGTCTGTGAAGCCAGCCTCTCACTAGTAATGCAGGGAGGGAGCTGTCTCAGACTTCACCATCCTCCCCCCCCTCACCCACACACCATTCACTAGCTGGGACATGGGGGAAGTCAGGAGTGAGGGTCAGGCAGCTCCCCCCATGTCTGTGAAGCCAGCCTCTCACTAGTAATGCAGGGAGGGAGCTGTCTCAGACTGGTATCAGGGTTAGGGCACTGTGTGCAGGAAGATCACAACACCCCTGGTGCCAGGGTTAGGGCACTGTGTGCAGGAAAATCACAACACCCCTGGTGCCAGGGTTAGGGCACTGTGTGTGCAGGAAGATCACAACACTCCTGGTATTAATAGGGATAGGGCACTGTAAGAGATGACTGTAGTAGATTGAATAAAGATCTGATGTTTCTGCTCTCCTCACACCAAACAAAAACAACACACAAGCAGAGAAGCCCTTCTTACAAAGCTGAGCTATGAGTTAAGTAGGAGGAAAAGTAAACATACTTGTGCCAGTGTGGCTACTTAAAAAATACACTTACCAACAATCAATTACATATATTTGAACTGTGTACAGTTCCATCCAGGACCACCTTTCTAAAATGCACAGTGATTGGCAAATTCAACATGCACTAGCATTTCAGGTGCCTGCTAACAAAAATAATAAACAAACAAGTTCTAGTCACGTGAGTGCTGATCATTACATTACTTTTTTTGTCAAGCTTCCAACTGTTTCCATTTCACATCCCCCCAACCATTACCTCAGTGTTAGCCTTGGTAACATCAATAGATAAGAGCACAGCCAGCCAATAGGAATACATACATACATATTCATTCCTAAGTGACCTTTACTGACCTGGGAAGTGTGAACACTTTGTTTCATTTTCTGTTGGTGTTCGTTAGTTTCCAGTTCCATTTCCCATCCCCCCCAACCATCACCTCAGTGGTAACCTTGGTAACATCAATAGATAAGAGGGCAGCCAGCCAATAGGAACACATATTCATTCCTAACTGACCTTCAGTGACCTGGAAAGTGTTTATTTGTATCATTTTCAGTTAGTGCGCACTAAATCGAGTTAGTGCGCACTAACGGGGAGTTAGTGCGCACTAACTCCCGTTAGTGCGCACTAACACGATTTAACGATTTTTAACGATAAATCGTTAGAATTTCTATTGTATCGTGTTCTATAACGATTTAAGACGATATTAACATTATCGGACGATAATTTTAATCGTTGAAAAACGATTCACATCCCTAGCAGTTACTACTATAAGAAACTTGCTGGGCAGACTGGATGGACAATTTTGTCTTTTTCTACCATCACTACTATGTTTTATATACATACACACACACACACACACACACACACACATATAGCCCCCTAAGCCCCCTAACCCCCCTAAGCCCAGAAAAAGAGCCTCCTGACTGCTCTGTTTATACTAATAATTTCTCCGCTATCTCTAGCCTTTCCTTCCTTCCAGCAGTCTATGCCTCCAAGTTTAATTTCCCTGTTAAATGTAACTTTGCTTTTTCACGTTCAACCTTTTGTTTTGGTTACTGTTCTTGGTTCAGTTCCCCTATTCGATGTGAACCGACCTGATATGGTCTCTACCATGAAGGTCGGTATAGAAAAGTGTTAAATAAATAAATTATATATATATATATATATATATATATATATATATATATATATAGATAGATAGATAAATATATAGATATATAGATAATACTTTATATCTAATGTGGATCTTACTTTATCTCTTGTGCAAGAAGTACTACTATGAGTTGTATTATGATATGAGAAACCTTGTAATGACAATTTATTCACAATATAAATCACTGCTTTTCTGGGTAAACAAATGAAATACAGCAATGTCTATATTTCTCAGATACTTCAGAAAAGTAACAAATCAAATCAATATCTTATTCCCCGAATGGTATTATTTTTTTATTGCACAAATGGTAGTATGACCTTTCTTCCCCTTCCACCTCCCAAGCCAAAGGATTTTCCCCTTAACAAAGACTTGAGAAATCCACAACATGTTTATAATAAGTTTTTTGAGGATTATAGAACTAATAATGTCATGTATTTGTTCTTCATGTTATAAAAGATAAAAGAATAGAGTCTTTCATAATGAAGATTTTTATACTTTTCATTTTTTGCTTTCAACAGTGATCCGTTTAGATCTTCTAGTAATACACCCAGTAAGCCTTATTCCTTTAAGACTTTGAGCTTAAATTCCTCATACTCAAGGCTGAATCAAGCTAGTAAAAAGCAGAAGCAATAATGCCCCATGATCCACTACAATCTATAAGATGCACACAAATCCAGATGTGCTTGTGGAATGTGGGCATATCACATACACAGAGTAACAAACTTTGTAGTTCAAATATTTTTACATCCAGAGTAAACAATGTTTATACCCAGTCTCACCACTTGGAGGTGCACTCACCATGGGAACCAACATCCAGTGAAAACTTAAGACATTAGTTCATGCTGTAACACATTTAACATTTATATATTTCATCAAAACATGTACCAAGAGCCTCCAATTGTTCACCAGTAAAGAAAATTCCACCCCGTGAGTCGTCACCCACACAACTATATTGGTTCTTTAGTATGTCAGCAGGAACTACCATGATTTACTATGATCTCCCAAAACATTTTCACTCTGTGAGTTTCCTGGGGAAAACTCAGAAACAACAGGCATACAAGCCTCTTCCATACAAAACAGGAGTGGGGAACAACAGGCCTTAATGCCCCTTCTTCCTACCAGCTGCGATGCTCACCCAGGACTTAGGAGGGCTCAGTCCTGACCCAGATGAAACCCCACACCAGTAACGGGGAACAACCAGAAAAATTCCAAGAATACCCCAATAGGTATCCTAGTGGGGAATACCAAATCACTCACAATCAATAAATCATGAGCATTTGTATACAATATACATTTACGCCCTTGAGGACCTCCAGAGAGAAGATCTTTACTTCCAATATCCACAGCACCATCTCCTCACATATATCCTGTGAAAGGAAAATTACTAAGTAAATGGGACACAGGCCACAGGAAAGATTTTTTTCCCCAAATTCTGCAAAGAAAAAATAAGTTAGTGGTTTGCTTAAGGAATCCCATTGAGAGGGTTCCCACCTAAAAAGAAGTAACAAGGGTTAATCAATTAATTATTATTAAAGAATCACAAATACCACTGTTTATGCATTTTTAATTGAATTTTATATTTTTTCTAAAAGGATTTTCTTGGTTTTCTTTTTAAACTGCAGAACAATATGCATTAAACAAATTCTTTGAACAGAATTCACTAGGGAAATCTTTCTCATAACGGCAACCAAATGCTCATAAACAAGGGACAATGAGGATCTTCAAATCTTCAAGGCCTCTGGTTTGGGCCATCTGCTTGCAGGAAGCATCCTCTGGAAACCAGTTCAACCTTCCAAGGAGGGTGTTATGGTTTCAGCTGCTATACAGCCTCTGCTCCACCAGGGGACCTCAAAGAGCATACCCTCCAGGCTGGCCAAGCTCCTCCTTCCTACCTGCTCCACATCCAGTCAGTCCCAAGATGCTTCTGCATTGAGTCTCCCTTGGCTCTCTGCCTTAATCACTTTTGAGCAAGATTTTGAGGGGGAGAACACTCTTTTTCCCAACTGCTACATCCAGTTCTTTTCCCCAACTAAAAGAAGGCAGGTTTGCATTTCCCTGCTACCCCTCCTTTTTTTCTGGACTTACATCTGCTCATCTCCAGGGACTGCTCGCAAGATGAATTTTCCTGGCTGCCCCAGAAAATAAGGTAAGTCCCTTTATTTTACTTTCCTTCTGGGACACTTTCTGGGGCAGCAGGGACCACTGTGTGAGCAGACACCTGGGGAAAGCAGTGCAATCACAGAAACATTTTTTGTTTCCCTTCCCCAATAATTGGTTTTTCTCCTGTCTGTTTTTTTTTGGGGGGGAGGGAAAAATTACCCCCTCCCCCACCCTTGGCTTCAATTATTCTCCCTGGGAAAGAAAGATAAAAACAAGAGAGTGTGTGTGTGTGTGTGTGTGTGTGTGTGTGTGTGTGTGTGTGTGGGCGGGGTGGGGGGAGGGGGGTTTGTGCTTTTTTTTGTTTCTTCAGGATTCTTGTGCATAGGCTTCAGAGAGGAAGGCCCTCTGCCCCTCCAGGAAGGAAATAACCCCCTCTTGTTTTCTCCTCCATTTCTTTTCTTTTTCTCTTATTATTCCTCCTCTCTGGTGAATATATTTTTGTCCCTGGATTTTTCCAATCTTGGTGCTAGGTGCCTTTCTCCCATTTCAGTTCCTCTCCTCTTCTCTACATTTCTTTAGGTGCGTTTGTACCCCTCTGTTCCCACTTTTTTTTTTTTTACTCCATTACTTAATGACATTCATTCAGGCCAGCAAAAGCCCACAGCACACCTCTGGGATGGAGGTGGAGACTAGTGCTGCCTCACAACCCTCCCTTCCTCAGACCACCAAGGCCAATGAAGCCTGCATGCAAGAGGGAGGAATTATGAGGGAAAAGTCCATAACAGTCAGCCCCAACCCAGACACCCAGCCCCAGTGTGAGTCAGAGTGGCTGAGCCCGTGCAGCTCTCTGCTACCATCCAACCCTTTCACCCCTGGGTGAAACCCCCCACCACCATGGCTATCAGGAAGAAACCCGTTGGAAAGAAAAAAAGGAAGGCAAAGCACGCCACCTCCCCATACCTTTCCGGAGGGACCCAGGTGGGGTCTCCTACGGGTGCTCATCCCTCCCCTCCCTCCTTTAAACCCCTACCGGGGGCATTTCTATCGCCCTCTCTCTCCCCCTTGAAATATAGATGCCCGCTGACAAAACTTGACAAAACTCTCTAACAGAGTCAAAATATTCTCTGTACTCTCAGGGTAGGCCCACACCGGCAGGATAGGCCTGGCAGAGATTTCTCTTAACTATAATCTTCAACTACTGAGGGATTTATGCTTCACTTAGGCAACAAAACAAAAAGGAGCTCTTTTCTCTTCACTAGGTAAAGCAAAAGACCATACTTGCTCTTCTCTCACTCCCTAGTTATAAGCAGGGTCCACCCACTCAAGCTGCTTCTAGATGAGGAGCTAAAATGTGGTATTCCCTTTAGCTGGTTAACATCTAATAAGGACATAGGGACCTCTAGAGGTCATCCTTAGGGCTGTCACATAAGTTACTGAATATGAGTATATTCTTGCACATTTACTGCTGTGCTCTGCAATTATATATAGATAGATATAGATATAATTATTTATTTAATACATTTTATATCTTATGAATGAGTCTGGTGTGCACATAATTTATTTCTTTATTAGATTAATGCCTTTTCTACATATGACACATGACTTGGCTTCTCTTTCATATTTGCCTTCAGTTGACATAATTTTTCAAAAGGCACCAAACGGCATTCACCCCTACTACATGATAGTATCAAATAGTATGAAATCGGAGTGGCCTTGGAGGGAACTTTTTTTTTTTTTTTGCTACCCCCAACTTTTCCTCCCTTCCTCTATCTAACCCACCCCCCAGCCCTACCTAAATCCCCCCAACTTATCTCGCTGAGGCAGAGCCAGAGGCAGGCGTAGCTTGCGTGCGCCGGCTCGCCATCCCCCGGCACAGGCCGCTGTGCCGGAGGATTCGGCCCTGCCCCCGGACTACCCCCAAACCACCGCCATGCCCCCAGCCCCGTCCCCGGACTGCCCATTTTTGAAAGCCCTGGGACATACACGCGTCCCGGGGCTTGTGCGCGCCACCGAGCCTATGCAAAATAGGCTCGGCATGTGCAGGGGTAGGTTTATGGGGGTTACGTGTGTATCTTACGCGTGTAACCTTTTGAAAATCTAACCCTTTGTGTCTGCATAAAGGAGCAACCAGAACACTAATGATTAATGATGCTGTGATACCTGTAGAGAACCACAACATGGTTCCTTTAGCTATCACTGCATCATGAAACTGCACTATACCTCAAAACGGATGACTGTATCAGCCAATGAGTGAAGGAGGAAGATTTTTCAATTTGGCCTGGGTTTTGTGGAGAGAACAGTTAGACAGACAGTGTAAACAGCAGATATGCTAACTTTGACTCAATTCTAATAGGTCCATTGTTCCTTGCAGGGATTTTCATAGTAAGTATCCTACTTAGTTTGGGCAGCTTTAAGATAAACCGTTTAGGTTGAGTTACACAAGCAATTGTAGTGTCTCTGCTATATTGCTGTGTTTGCAGAAATCTGCTTGTGGCTGGGATAAAGGCCTCTGGAGAGATGATCATAAAGCTAACCAGCACTCCTTGAGTGCATGAGTATTTTTCTCAAACAGACACAGAGAGATAGACTTTGGGTATCGTGTTCTGTGCTGATTTCTGATCAGCCAATTTACTATAGTGACAATCACAAAAGTGCAATATGTGATGAATAAGGCTAATTAGTTTCATTTAGGGGCCCCCGACATAGACTGAGGCCCAAAGCAAAGGCCATGGCCTATACCTTATGTGAGACCATGATTTAGGGCCTAGGCCAAGGTGCTGGCATTGTGCCTTGGCATAGGCTGAGGCCCAAAGCAAGGACCGTGGCCTAGGCCCAAGCGTGATTTCGGGGTCTCGGCAGAGGCCCCAAGCTGGGGCCTCCGCCGAGACACCTGAAAATTAAAACAAAAGTAAAACCTTAGCTGTTCTTTTGGGGTTTATCGAAGGTTGAGTCCCAATGTCGGGGCCTTGGCCCGGACCCAGGCTCGGTACTGCAACCTGACCTGGAGGCCAGATCCTGACACCGGGGTCACAGTTCGGACCCAGTCCTAATTCTGTAACCTTCCAGGGCCTTGGCCTATGCTGGGGATCAGCCTAGGCTCAATGCCATGATCTGACCTGAAGGCCTGATCTCGACACTGGGGTCTCGGCCTGGATCCAGGCCTGACGCCGGTGCCTAGGCCTAAACCCAGGCCTGATGCTGGGTCCTCAGTCAGTAGACCAGTGCCCATCATTTGGGCCTCAGCCTAGGGTCAGGCCCAGGCCTTGGAGCCGAGGCCTGGAAGCTCTTCTTCATGCATCCTCTTCTTTCTTCTTCTTGAATCACAATGACAGCTGGGGCTTCAAGAAGAAAGAAGAGACTGCATAAAGAGAAACATCCAGGCTTGGGCTCTGATGCCTGGGCCTAAACATGGGCCAAGGACCAGGCATCGGGCCTGGCCCTGGCATCTGGGCCAAGGCTCCAGCATTGATCTGCCTCCGGGTCTGGTCATGGCGTCTGGCCTGGACCCCGGCTCTGGCCTAGGCAGAGGCCCAGGCATCGAGCCTAATCCAAGCTGGCGGATCCCCACTGGACCAGGTAAGTGAGGGCCCTGGAATGTTTCTGCGAGGGTGAGAGGGAGGGCTCATTTTTGTTTTTTGGCCATTTTGGGGTTTGATTGATTTGTATTTTTCACACGAATGAAACAAATCTAGTAATCCTCGAACCAAAATTCATGGGGAAAAAAAAGCTCCCAAAAATGAACCGAAAAACAAAAGCTCATTTTTTTTTCCCTGTGCATCCCTATTCACCACTACCTTAAAAATAGCTATCTGGATGAAGAAGATCCAAGACCATGTGCAGCTAAGCTCTGGGCAAGAAGAAGGTGAACATGTGTACTTACCTGTGGTAACTCCTAGTCAGCCTCCTACTGATCTTATTGACTTTTTCATCACCATGTCAGAACAATTGGCTTTGATGATGGACTATGGAGGAGTATAGCTGAGAATAACGGTAGAGGGGGGTTTTACTTTCAGGCTTTCACCATATTGACATTTTAAGGTCCCTGGATCTGCATGCGCTGCCTCAATTTTTTAGGCAGCTGGGATACCAACCAGAAAGGACTTCTGAAGTGGCACAAGGAGAGGACATCTCAATGGTTAAGGAGGAATTGGAATTCTCATGAATGTGGGGCTATGCTCTTGCATATTTAACCTTTGGTTCCTAGGAAGATTGCATCTGAAACAGGTTCAGAGAGATCACAAGTTTTCCAACCAATAACTAAACTCCTAATTCCCTGACCCGAAGTTATAACATTCAACGGTTATACTGGAGGCAGTTGCAGGGTTATCATCTCAAATGACTCAGTTCTTATCTCAGTATCTATGGGTGTGCAAAATGTAGTGAATTATGTCTTGGTGGTGAAACAAAGGGTTGAAAAGTTCAAATCGTATTTTGTCAGCTATCTGAGATCTTGGGCATTTTTTCTTAAAAGTAATTTATTTATTAAAAATATGGAAGCATCTGAAAATATTTTATGTTGTCAAATCTTATGCTTATTTATTTTTCTAAGTAGAAGCCAATTTCCCAAATGGACATGTTTAAATGGACATGTTTAAAAAGTAATTAGCTGAAGCTCTTAAAGTTTCTGAGAATTTAATGCCTCCTATGTCCAAGGTGTATTATTCACCTTATAAATTATATGTCAAAAGATAATGTGCCTGCCCAGTTGTCAATGGATATTTCAAATCTAACCACTTTTTTGGAAAAATTTGGGAAGGAAAAGATTATCCCCTCTACCCTTAGGGGTAGATTTTTAAAAACTGCATGATCGCGTACTTTTGTTTGCGCAGCAGGCGCAAACAAAAGTACGCTGGATTTTATAAGATACGCGCGTAGCCGCGTGTATCCTCTAAAAATCCTGGATCGGCGCACGCAAGGCTGCCGATTTTGGGCAGCCGGCGTGCGCCAAGCCGCGCAGCCTGCCTCCGTTCCCTCCGAGGCCGCTCCGAAATCGGAGCGGCCTCAGAGGGAACTCTCTTTCGCCCTCCCCTCACCTTCCCCTCCCTTCTTCTACCTAACCCACCCCCCCAGCCCTATCTAAACCCCCCTACCTTTATCCATGGATTTACGCCTCCCGGAGGGAGACGTAAATCCATGCGCACCAGCGGGCTGCTGGCGCGCCGAGACTCGACCCGGGGGCAGTTCAGGAGGGCGCGGCCACACCCCCGAAACACCCTGGGCTGAAACCACGCCCCCGGTCCCGCCCCCGAAACACCACGCACCGCCGCCGAAACGCCACATCATCGGGTCCCGCCCCCTCGACTCGCCCCCGACACGCTCCTTCCAAAAACCCCAGGACCTACGTGCGTCCTGGGGCTCTGTGCGCGCCGGCGGCCTATGGAAAATAGGTGCACCGGCGCGCAAGGCCCTGCTCGCGTAAATCTGGGTGGATTTACGTGAGCAGGGCTTTTAAAATCCGCCCAATATTGTCCATCTTCTCTTGTATTTCAATAGATATTATTTATTAAGATGTTACTTTCAGAAAAGCGATATATTATTTTTTAATATGAGAGCCTCTTTACTTCCAGATGTGGCTAAGTCTACTTAAAAGAAGAGGAAAAGCTTTCGATTGATGAGGTCAGGCCAGGGGTACAATAGTTAGAGGGATTATTTTGGTTCAGTGTTCCCTGTTAAGTATGTGATTAAATTGATGGGGAATAAATATGATTTTTATGACCTTGCCCAACTTGCTCAGTTTATTAATGAGTGACAGGCACAAATTCAATCTCCATTTCTTTACCAATTGCTTCTTTATCTCCTGTAACTTAATTTGCATGCAAGAAGAATTAGAAACCTGCATTTATGATAATTTTTTTTGTTCTGTTAAGTAAATATTTCTTTAAATTTGTGTTTGGTATCCTTTTATTATTATGGGGAAAGGGATGCAAAGGATAGTTTATACATGACTAATGTGGTAATTCTCTTGGTGTTTTTTCTTTTTTTCTTTGCTATTGCATCAATTTCTAAACAATTATTTGTCTTGGTTGTAAGTTTGAAAACTGTTACAAATAAAAAAATTAAAAAAATATACTGTATTTATCTGCATCATGTGCTGGCCTGCAAATTACAATTAAACCTAAATTCTATGTTACAATATTAACCCTTGAAACCTGTGTTCCATCCCTGTACCCCAGGCGTGGAAGGAGCATCTTTTTGCTTATCCCAGTTGAGCTAGCATTGTGCTTCAGTATTTTCTGTCACCCTCAGAAGACTAAGGGCATATTACATGGCAACTAACCCTATGGGATAAGGAATGTTAAGCATTGCAGCACAGACCTGTGGAGGGCTGGGGAACAATTGTATTTGTTGGTGCATATGTGTTACTGGACCCAGTGATTAGTGTAGTGATATACCCTCGTGGATTATAGTGAGCTCGCTGATAATAAAAATATATACCAGACCTTAGTACCAGTTAATACAAAGCTAAGTATTATCTATGGTTAATTAAATTAATTATTTTAAGGGCAGAATGTTATTGTAAACCTATTCAGACTGATTATGGATGTTTGCACTTGCATATGTGTTTAACCTTTTATGCACAGCTTCTTAATGCACTCCTAGTTCCTGCAACAATCGAGGTAATGCTTTCCATCAATGTGCTTTTTGGTTCACAGGAATAGTTCCCCTTATAAGACTATTCAGAGAGGGGAAATCCATCACTATACAGGCCACACCCTTGGGTGGGGCTACACATAGAAAATGTAATTTCAAATGATTTACCACCAAACAAGCAGAGATCAAAAACACACCAAAGGATGAATCCAGTAAGGCAAGGGTGTGCTAGGAAAAGTAAAGCTTCCACAGGCGCAAGTGCCGTTCTGAAGTAGCAGTAGGAGTTTTTATTCAATCAATATTATCAGGCAGGCATATCTTGCATGTTGAAGTCACTGAACAAATTATAATAAAAGCACTGTAGGTCTTTCAACACGGACCATGTTTCGCAATGGCTGCATTGGGAGGGACAGAGTAGGAGATCAAAATAGATCTTCAACAATATTAAACAGACAAATCTCTGTAAGTGCAGACAGTGATACACAGTAGCAAAATCTTTTTAATCAAGTATTAGATGACGTAATGTGAAAACGGTTCTGGTGGTGGGTCCGACAGGATTCCTGTGGAGGAACCTGGTGAAGTTGGAGGGGAGTCTCTGGATGGGGGTCCATCGTCTCTTCCCATGGGCTAAAATCCTCCCCTGGTGGGGATGGGGTCTCCCTTATAGGGGAGATTTCTTCAATTGAGGGGGCTGGGTAGTTGACACCCTTGCTTGCCACTCTCCAGGGATGTGAAAAAATAGCTCAGAATTGCGGAGATTTGAGACATCGCTTGGGAAGCCAGTCCTCTCTTTGTAGGGGTCTGCTGCTGCTTCTTCTGGGTGTGATTCCATCCTGCCCTTTGTCCATGGTGGAGTTAGCCCTTCTGATTGGAGAAGGCACTGCGGCTAAGAGGATGGTAGAATCAGATCCCTCACTGCATTCAGTTGGATTCTCGTCACTATGCAACAGTCTATGTCTTTATTCCAGGGGCTTCTGTAGTTGAGGTGAGTGCCTCTTCCTTCTTGACACAGAAGACATATCTGAGATTATTGTTTGGGATGAGCCAGAGGATTCCACCGAGAAATGGTCATCTGAGAGCGGCTCCACATCTGAGAAACCCAGCTCCAAGAGCTGCTCCAGTGAGAACACCACTTGAGGATCCTTCTCCAGTTTTCACTTGTGAGAAGCCTGTTTTTGGGAAGATTCGTGGTTCCCCACCATCTCCTTCTGCATTGGGTTCAACACATGGCCCATCTGCATCATGTGTGTCTTGGATGGGCATTTAGTTATGTGGTCCTGTGTCATCTTATGCTTGGTGCATCATGGCTCTGGCATCTTGTGCATGTCCTTCCCTCTTTGATGTAAGTGTTGGGTCACTCTTGTATCGAGCGTCATGCTTGCTCTGCTTTGATACCTGCATCAGTTCATGGGTTTCGATGTTGCTGATGGCTGTCAACACTGTTTTGGGTGCAGGTCTTTCTGATGCATTGCCCGACACCTAATGTTTCGATGGGACATGGAGGAGTTCGAGTGCTGTGGGAGCATATCCCTCCTGGCTCTGCTCTTGCAGAAGAGACAGCTGAGGGGGATATGATAGAGGTCTTTGAGATCATGAGAGGTCTTGAATGAGTAGATGTGAATCGGTTATTTACACTTTTGAATAATAGAAGGACTAGGGGGCATTCCATGAAGTTAGCAAGTAGCACATTTAAGACTAATCGGAGAAAATTCTTTTTCACTCAATGCACAATAAAGCTCTGGAATTTGTTGCCAGAGGATGTGGTTAGTGCAGTTAGTGTAGCTGGTGTCAAAAAAGGTTTGAATAAGTTCTTGGACGAGAAGTCCATTAACTGCTATTAATCAAGTTTACTTAGGGAATAGCCACTGCTATTAATTGCATCAGTAGCATGGGATCTTCTTAGTGTTTGGGTAATTGCCAGGTTCTTGTGGCCTGGTTTGGCCTCTGTTGGAAACAGGATGCTAGGCTTGATGGACCCTTGGTCTGACCCAGCATGTTAATTTCTTATGTTTTTCTGCCAGGTGGGCCCAGGGAGGAGGCTCTCCTTGTCTTTTCATCTTGATGCATCTTCAGCCCCAGAGACGAATGTGAGGTGAGCTATTCCAATGCTGGGGCATATGAGTTTGTTCCGTCCTCCCTTAGTCTTGCAATCTTCTGGGTCCTCTGTCTTTGGGCCCTGGGCGACATCTGACCACAGTCCCTGCAGGTGGACTGCTCATGTTCAGGGCCCAGGCAGATGTAGCAGTAGTTATGTCCATCTGTGATGGACAAATGTTTGCCACATTGACAATATTTAAATCCCAGTGCCTTGGGCACCGTGGTAGCACTTAAAAGTGCTGTTTGGGTGATTCACTTGAGTAAAAAATCCTTCCGAGGAGATGAGAGAAGAGCTCTGTATGCAGCTAGAAGTATGGAAGAAGAAAGTCTGAGGAGAAATGGTGATTGTGCAGGAAGACCTGTGCAGATGCTCAGAGTCAAAGTTCTGATCTTGGAGAGATGCTCCACCCAGGGCTACAGAGGAAAACGCAGACAGCATGGCTAATTCAGCTTGCTTATCAATGGGAAAAGAAATAGTCACAGGGCTTTCTCCTCAGGTAAACATGTGTTTACCCATGAAAATCCTTTGCATTATTACCGTGGAATCATTGTATACATACAAACCACTGGTTGCAACACTGAAGATCATTTCAGACACATGATTAAAGCAAATTTCTCCTTCCAGATCCTGCGCTAATTTCATCTATAGATTGGCTAAGATCACATTGTATAATAATGTTTTCCCTTTGAAGAAAAGTTAAGAACATAAAAACATAAGAAATGTTATACAGAGTCAGACCAAAGTTGATCAAGCCCAAAATCTTGTCTCCAACAGTGTGCAGTCTAGATCACAAATACTCTGCAGATCCCAAAAGGTAGACCTATTTCTTGTTACTCACTGCCACAGATAGCAATGGCTTTCCTTAGTCTAGCTGATTAATAATGTTGTACACACATTTCCTGCAGGAACTTGTCCAAATCATGTTTAAACCCAGCTGTGCTGGTTGCCTTCACCATGTCCTCTGCAACAGATTACACAGTCTGTGCATTGAGTGAAAAAGTACTTTCTACAATTTGTTTTAATCTGCTTGCTAGTTTCATGGAGTGTATCTTTGTTTCAGTATTTGAAAGGGTAAATAACCTTCCTTTATTTACCCATTCCATCTTACCGATTTAAAAAATTTTACATCATGTTCCCTCTCAATCATCTCTTTTCCAAGCTGAAGATCCATTACCTGTATAGCTTCTCTTGATAATGGAACCATTCCTTCCTTTATGAAATATATCTAGATACGTTAGGTTATTAAGATTTTTTCAATATATGTGAGTAGTACCGATTCTTAAATGTATTTATGGGTGAGTGACTCTCATACCATCCCGCTAGCTTTTTGGCATGTGTGCTCTCAAGCCGCATTAGGGATCATTTTTAATCATTGGTCACTATTTTACCCATGTATTTTCAATTCAATTTATATTTCACTTTTTTTGTTCTTTTTTCCTTTTAAATAAAAGTAGCAGAGATACTTCCCTTATGAAGCTCAATGTCCATGGAGGGTGATACCCTTCCGATTATTTTTAAATGCAGTCCAGAGTACAGTTCGACGTGCACGTTTCGCGTCCTGTGCTGCTTCAGGAACCTGTCTGGCTGTATTCGCGTGTGCCTAATTTCCTTCGGTTACACTTCGATATTGCCTCGCGGTCCGGGAGAAGGTTCTCCTGTACTCTGGACTGCATTTAAAAATAATCGGAAGGGTATCACCCTCCATGGACATTGAGCTTCATAAGGGAAGTATCTCTGCTACTTTTATTTAAAAGCAAAAAAGAACAAAAAAAGTGAAATATAAATTGAATTGAAAATACATGGGTAAAATAATGACCAATGATTAAAGATGATCCCTAATGCGGCTTGAGAGCACACATGCCAAAAAGCTAGCGGGATGGTATGAGAGTCACTCACCCATAAATACATTTAAGAATCGGTACTACTCACATATATTGAAAAAATCTTAATAACCTAATTGAGTTAGTTGATATATACCATTCCTTCCTTTAACATTTTTGTAGCGATTCTTTGTACCTTTTCTAATTCTGTTGTGTTTTTTGAGATGTGCTGACCAGAACTGCTTGTACCATGAATCGATTCAGAAACAATATTATATTTTCATTCTGCATTGTGTACCTGGTTGGAATTATTTTTCACTATGTGAATAGCTTTCCACTATGGAGAGTTTCTTAGTCTTGCAGAGTCCTTATGCAGTTCCTCACAATCCACTGCTGTTTTAACAGTTTTTTGAATAATTTCATGTTATCTATGAATTGATCAGCTCACTCATTGCTCCCTTTTATAGATCATTTTTGGATATTTAAACAGTACAGGTCCCAGGCCAGATCCCTGTGGCATTCCACTATTGCCCTTTCTTCATTGGGAAAATTGACCATTTAGTCCTGCCCACTGTTTCCTGTCTTGTAGCTAGTTATCAATCCACAATAGGACACTATCTCCTATCCCATGACTTTTTAATTTCCCGAGGAGTCTCTTAAGAGGTACTTTATCAAATATCTTCTGAAATACCAAATACACTGTATCAATTGGTTCAACTTTATCTATAGAAACATACATAGAAATGGCGGCAGAAAAAGACCAATCGACCCATCCAGTCTGCCCAGCAAGCTCCCACACTTATTTTCCCATACGTATCTGTTTCACCAACCACCAATTTCAGGGCCCTTGTTGGTAAATGATTCAAGTTTCCTGCCATCCCCTCCCATTGATGCAGAGAGTAATGTTGGAGTTGCATCAATGGTGAGCATAAGGCTTAATGGTTAAGGGTAGTAACCGCCACATCAAGCAAGTTACCCCGATGCTTTTTAACCAAATTGCACAGATCATTGCCTTGTTGGATGTTGTCTGAATGTAAATCCTGTTTTTCACATTTCCCCCTGCCGTTGAAACAGAAAGCAATGCTATATGCATTCAAAAAGTGCTCAAACTGGTCCTTGGAACCCCCTCCAGCCTGTAGGGTTTTCAGGATATCTCTAATGAATATGCATGAGATTTATTTGCAAGTACCATCTCCTATGTATGCAAATATTTCTCATGCATATTCATTAGGGATATCCTGAAAACATGACTGGCTGGGGGGGGGGCCTCAAGGTATATTTACATCTTCAAAAATATCTAATAGATTTATAAAGCAAGACTTCCCTTTACTAAAAACATGTTGACTCTTCCCCATTAAAGCCATGTCTATCTATATGGCCGATAATTTTTTTTTTTTTTTTTTTAAGAATACATTTTACTATGTGGTCTGGCACTGATTACAAGCTTACCAGCCTACAGTTTTCTGGATCGCACCTGAAGTTCTTTTTAAAAACTGGTGTTATATTGGCCATCCTCTAGTTTACAAGTATTGTGACTATTTCAGATTATGTTAATAGTATTTATTTATTTTTATTTTTTTCATCTGTATTCCATGATTTATATTAGATTATTGCAGATTACACTATCACATATGTTGATGATGATTATGACTGTAAAACAATACAACATAAAACTTAAAAAACTTAAAACATCTAAAAATCTTTCCAATCCTAATAGTTAGTACTTCTAACCTGCTATTCTGCTTTATCACCCCTATCTTTAAATGCTCATCTAAGCAGCTCAGCCTTCACCAATTTCCTGAATTTCAGATAATCCTATTCCTGACCTATCACCTATCACCAGTGTTAGAACATTCCATAATACCAGTGCTGCAATCAAAAATGCTTTTGTTCTAGTCCGATGGAGATGATTATTTTGGATTGAAGGAATCTGTAATAAAGTCTGCAATGATGAACGCAATGCTCTGATTTACAATCTTATCTCACAAAACATATGACTCCAAATATTTTGCTTTATGAACTATTATACAGTCCTTAAATTGAGTCCTATAAGAAATTGGTAACAAATGTAGAAGTTGCATATAAGGCTGAAGAGACACTCTCCAAGATAACCCAAATTAGGGATGTACATTTGTTTCAAACAAATTCCAAAAATGCGATGAATAAGGGCAACTTTTTTCATTTGGGGGGCCCCAAAATGAATTGGGAGGGGCCCCCGAATGAAATAAATCTTATTTGTGAAGCATTCATTTAAAAAGAATGCTTCATGTCTAGGTCAGAGGCCATGGCCTAAGTCTAAGCGCGATGCCAAAGTCTCAGCCGAGGCTCGGGATGATGCTGGGGCCTTGGCCAAAACCCGAGATCCAGCCCAGGAAAAATCACTTACCTATCCAATGGCCAGCACCCACTGAAGCCCAGGCTGACCTCAGCCTAGTGTCAGACCCAGTCTTCAGAGCTTCAACGAAGCAGTCCTCTTCTGTCTTCTTTCTTCGTAAACTGATGCTGTGCATTGGGGTTGTAACAGAATTAATAATTTTACTATCAATACCTCAGAACATTTTTGTAACACCACCCCCCTAAACCCCACCCCACCTCCTGAAACCCATCCTGATTAAAAGTGCCCTTCTACATTGGTACATATATAGAGAGTGTCAGACTGACTCTCTCTCTCTCCAGATAAAATATTTTTGCCATAGCAAGTAAGCCTATCGCAAACTTGGGCACTACTGACACTCATTACTTTTATCTCCACTCAAACTCCACCCAACGGTATAATGTTAAATTTGCATATGCATTTGCATTGTGTTATTTATTGCTTGCATTAGGGCACTAATGCAAATTAGTAGTACAGGCCTGATCAGGTCATTTATCAATCTAAAATCCTCCACTTGGAAACTCATTTTAAAGATTTGAGAAGTCTCAACTTATAAAAAGTCACTTTAGCTACCTTTTTTTACATGACTTTTTAAAGATAAGGAAGAATTTATGGATTATTAGTAAAACTCGCTAAAATGTTAGCCGGGAGGATGTTTGTTATATTTTATTTCAATAAAAAGTTTAATCATTAGAAAACTATTTCAACTATAATTTAATTAAGAAGTGACAAGGTCTTTGTAGAACAGAAAAAGTGTCATCATGAGTAATTATAAACAGTTGGTTCAGCAGAGTAAAATAAATTTGTTTAATCAGTCTAGGGAGCTATTTCATACAGTGAGGAATTTACAAAAGAAAATTGGTGATGTGTTTTATGCCTCGTATTGATTGTGATCATTTAGCTGCATATTTTAAGGAAAAGTTGAAAACACTGTGTCCTTACTGAAGGGTGAGCAAGAGAAGAAGAAAGTAGAGAGTGATTAAATCCTGTCATCTGATATCAGGTTGAGCCTATAACTTTGATAGAAGTGTCTAAGTTTAATTTGAAAGGTGAAATCCAGTGCTTGCCAACTTGATCTATATCTGTTTTGGATGTGTGTCCATTACAAGATGTGAAATAGCTATTAAATCATTTATTTGTTGTTTCAGCTAGGGTGCATTCTGAGATATTTTTAAAAAGATGTTTATATGTATAGTACACATAAATTAGACCATCATACTAGGCATCATCAGAATGAATGTAATGAAACTTTTCTCAGATCTTCTGCCTTATATATAATCATTAATCTATTTGTGATCTTTGAAAAAAAAAATTGGTATTTCTGTTGCAAGTAAAAATTAGGAATTTTGTTCTTTAATTATCATTTCCAGTCTATACGCTGCTATCCAAACTGATTTCATTGTACCCTGAAGAACTGTGGTTCAAAACATGGTTCCATGTCAGGCTAGGAATATAAAGCTGTTTGAAGCATTACTGAGAGGTGGTTACTCGGTGTTTCTTTGCACCATGATACAAGGTAAGTTGTTTTTTTTTAATTTTATTGAACATTTAGACATTTATTTATTTATTTTAAGAATTTTTTTTTTTTTATACTGGTATTAGTTGAAACATCATATCGGTTTACAGTGGAACAATACACTGGAAAATACAATGAACAGGGGAGAGGAGAGGGGTACAATGAACCGATAGGAGTAGCATGGAAAGAGCAAAAAATAAGGCGCAAGACAACTTGGAAACAAATGCATTGCAATTATAACATAACTATGTACAAACTAAGTACAAGGATTGGTTAGTGTCTGAGGGCATGGGCATTAGGTGGGGGAGCTCTTAATGGTTCAGATGGTAGGCTTGTTTGAATAACCAAGTTTTTAATTGGGATCTGAATTTCAAAGGGCAGGATTCTATTAAAGAATAAAATTCTTAATTTTTACTTCAACAAAAATACAAAAAATGTTTTTCAAAGATCACAAATAGATTAATGATTACATATAAGGCAGAAGATCTAAGAAATGTTCCATTACATTCACACTGATGACACTTAGTATGATGGTCTAATTTATAGAAATATAATAATTCTTTGAGGTGTATTATTTGTATTGCCATTTAAGATATCTGCTCATAAGGTGTTTGGGAAATTATTTTTTGAGTATATGTATAGTACATCATCCAGTATTAAAATCCTCCTGAAGCCCAGCTACTGAAATATCAAATTATAGACCCATATCTAAACTTCCCATTCTATGTAAAGTTGTAGAAAAGTGGATTTTAAAGCATCTGGAGGAGCATTAAATGGAACAAAAGTTACTAAATCTGTTTCAATTTGTTTTTAGAAAGGTTTATGGCATGTATTATCTAATATTGATTTCTTTAACTGACACTATTCATTGTGAGAGGGATAAAGGATCTTCAGTGACATTAGTACAGCTTGATATCTCCACTATGTTTGACACAAGTTTTCAAGATATTTTGTTAGAATGTTTAAAATCATTGGGGATTGGAAGAACAGGTTTTTTTTTCTCATTTTAAATCCCACCTGACAAATAGAGTGCAACAAATTAAAGTGAGTAATAAGTGTTCAATATGGAAGTTATTTATATCCAGTGTTCTGTAAGGTTCTGCATTAACTTTAGTTTTATTTAATATTTATTTGCAACCAATAGGTGAAGTGTTATTTTTTGGAGTATATTTTTATAGGTATGCAGATGATATTCAATTTGTTATAACCTGCAACTCTGATGGGAGACCTTCCATTCAATCACTTACAAGTATCTTTGGAATGATAATAGAGTGGATGGCAGATTGGTCCTTAACTTGCATAAACTACAGTGTTTTGGCTGAATAGTAGTCTGGCTCCAGAGAAATCATTCCAGTCTTTTGCACAGAGTGCCACATATATGATTATCTACCAGTTGGTTAGAGGTTGTATATATGCACCTGCTGCAAAGAGCTCCTAGTTCTCAGAGAACAGTTCCAAGATCTGGAGGCTCGAGGCTGCTGTAGCAGACCAGGAGGAGCTGAGGCAGACAGAGAGCTATATAGAGAAAACCTTCAGTGTTATAGCAGCCAAATCTCAACTCAAGTCTGACAGCTTCTGTACTGCCATAGAGAAGCAAGGTCACCTAGATTAAGAGCATCACCTTGGTGTAGCAAGAAGTAATATTGTAGCTAGGTTCTGTTTTCCAAGTGATTCATTATCTCATACAGTGAGGATGGGTCTCCAAGGGCTTATGCCCTGGAGGAAAAAGTTAGATTGATGATTTAATCATTAGGAATATAGATGGCTGGTGGACATTAAAATTGCATGGTAACTGGCCTGCCTGATGCGAAGGTGGCAGAATTTGTGTCACCTAGATGAGATTTTAGTGCTAGGAAGAAGCCAGTTGTCTGGTACTTGTGGGTACAAATAATATAGGAAGGTGTGGGAGGGAGGTTCTGGAAACCAAATTTAGGCTATTAAGAAGAAAGTTGAAACCCCAAACCTTCAGAGTAGCATTCTCTGAAATGCTTCCCATATCACATGTAGGAAATCCCCATGTATCTTTCTAGTTATAGGCAGTAGGAAGGGTTTTTGACATTTTATTCCTCCCCTGGTCATAAGCCCGCCTTTTTTGGGGAAAGGCTTGTGTGAGATATAAATGTTCCCATGAGATTGCTCAATTTTGAATGATTAGGCAAAGTAAGAGATGATGAGCTAGAGATTCCTCCATGATCTCAAGAAAGTGGGTTGGAAAGAGAAACTGGAGAGGAGGTTGGAGAGCTGAGATTCTCACCGGATCTCAAGGCAATTCATGCAGAAGTCTTGAGCAAAAAGATTTTGAGAAGAGATTGACCAGTGCCAGAGAGAAGGATATACCCTTAGGGGCGGATTTTCAGAGCCCTGCTCGCCTAAATCCGCCCAAAACCGGACGGATTTAGGCGAGCAGGGCCCTGCGCGCCGGTAAGCCTATTTTACATAGGCCTACCGGCGCGCGCAGAGCCCCGGGACTCGCGTAAGTCCCGGGGTTTTCGGAGGGGGCGTGTCGGGGGCGGGCCCGAACCGCGCGGCGGTTTCGGGGCGTGTCGGGAGCGTTCTTGGGGCGGGCCCGGGGGCATGGCTACGGCCCGGGGCGGCCCGGGGGCGTGGCCGCACCCTCCGGACCCGCCCCCAGGTCACGTCCCGGCGCGCAGGAGGCTTGCTGATGCGCGGGGATTTACGCCTCCCAGAGGGAGGCGTAAATCCCCCGACAAAGGTAAGGGGGGGTTTAGACAGGGCCGGGCGGGTGGGTTAGGTAGGGGAAGGGAGGGGAAGGTAAGGGGAGGGCAAAGGAAAGTTCCCTCCGAGGCCGCTCCGATTTCGGAGCGGCCTTGGAGGGAACGGGGGTAGGCTGCGCGGCTCGGCGCGCACCGGCTATACAAAATCCATAGCCTTGCGTGCGCCGATCCAGGTTTTTAGTAGATACGCGCGGCTCCGCGCGTATCTACTAAAATCCAGCGTACTTTTGTTTGCGCCTGGAGCGCAAACAAAAGTAGGCTATTCGCGCTCCTTTTAAAATCCGCCCCTTAGTATCCCAAAAAACTGGATCAAAGATCTTTTTGCCCAGTCAACCAATTAACAGAGTAGGTGAAAAGGATTAATTCTTTTGAGAAGAGAACTCAAAAGGCTTGAAGACTTTGAATTTGAATTACAGTTTAATAGTTTTTTGACCCCGATTGGGATTATCTCTAAAGTTTTGTGCTTGGGGACATTTTTCTATCTGATTAGTTTTATGTTGGAGCTAAACTCTAGTTATCCCACCCTCATTGCTCAGGATATATTGTCCATGGTTGAAGGTGCACGAGATAGTAGAGAGGTGAGAAGATAAAAAATGGACAAGGAAGCCATCTGTTTTGTTTTAGTGATCTGTTGTATGCTGATATTTATTTTTGTGATCTTGGCTTGTATATTTTTCTTTAAGTTGCAGAAAAGACTTTATTTAGAACACCACCTCTGGACTGTGTTTGATTTTTCCTTATACACCCAGTGCATTGACTGAATGGATGGACACTGGTTTGGGTCTTGTTTTCTACCCGTTTTGCTATTTCTGGCTTCTTTGCTCCTGTTCTGGACAGTTTGGCACCTCTTGGAGACTTTTAAGCTAGATTGTGAACTTGAGACTGTGATAGTGATTGACTGTGCTAGAGGCTCCAAAAGATAATTCTTTCTCCCCATCCAATCCTGGACCTGACCCCAGACCCAGATCCGTAGCACCCTTGGTTGAGGTTAGCTACCCACATGGGGGACTGGCTACATTATTTTGGATTGAAAATTGGTTAAAAGATAAGAAACAGAGAGTTGGACTAAATGGTTAGTTTTCTCAATGGCGAAAGTTTCATTGGAATGCCTTAGGGATCTGTATTGAGACCAATGCCTTTTAATATATTTATAAATATATGGAAAAGGGTATGACAAGTGAGGTGATCAGATTTGCATACAACATAAAAGCATTCCAAGATGTTAAATTACAAGCAGATTGTGAGAAATTGCAGGATGATCTTGCGAGACTGAGAGATTAGACATTCAAATGACAGATGAAATTTAATGTGATCAAGTGCAAAGTGATGGACATGGGGAAAAGTAACCCACACTGTAATTATATGGTTGTCCATAATCTGGATACCATCATGGACAATACATTGAAATCCTCAGCAAAATATTCAGCGATGGTCAAAAATCCAAACAGAATGTTAGGAATCCTTAGGAAAGGACTGGAGAATAAAATAGGTAATGTCATAATACCTTTGTATCACTCCATGGTGAGACACAGTCACATCTCTTTCAGCTTGGGGTGCCGCCCTCCTATAATCACCAGCAATCCGGATGAAAAGGGCTTTTTTGCTACTTACCATACTTCTCATAAATTACTCTTATGTCAATCATCCCTTTCATGCAAAAGTCAATGACTGGGACGCCACCTAAGGCAAGTAAGAAAGAAAAAGATAAACCACGTGGAGTGGAAAGCAAGATGGCACTCATAAAAGACCCTGCCAAGAATCAAATTCAGCCCTCAGATAGAGCAAGCCAAAGGCCGTGTTTCCATGTTAGAGGACGATGTTCTGTTGCTCACTAACAAAGTGGTAGCTCTGTGGGAAAAAAGTCCAAGAGCACACCGACAAACTCGAAAACCAGTCAGAGAGGTCCAGTTTATGTTTTATTGGTCTGCCTGAAACCATTGATAAGAGTGATCTGCGGAACCAGTTATTAGACTGGATACCAGAAGCACTGAACATGCCAGACCTGAAAGGCGTTCTGGAGATCGAACACACTCACAGGCTGGTTGTGAGAACAACGGATGCGAGACCCAGAATAGTAATTGCAAAAATTTTGAACTTTGTGCACAAGCAACGCATTTTGCAGGTCTCTCAGAGAAACCTGGATTTAATGTTTCAGACATAGTAGATATGGATTGCTCAAGACTCATATGAGAATCGGCACTGCGATGAGAATTTTCCCCAATCTGTGCATATTTGATCCAGAAACAGATTTGTTTCAACCTGCATTCCCAGCCAAACTTTGAATTTGGCATGAGGGGAATTTGGTGTGCAATTTTTCAGAGTCAGTGAAGAAGTTCCTAGCAAACCTAAATAAATGATTAGCATTGACTTTTGTACACCAGTCCTAAAATTCCCCTTATTTTGCTTGCATTGTAATGCTTGGTAAAAGTGGCACAGACTGGCTTCAATCTCCTTGGTTCACTAAGGCTGCCATTTAGAAGGGAAGCATTTCTGCTTTCCTTTCATGTGAGATTGATACACCGAATACAAGGGAGCGCCATTTTTTACTTTTAGACACAATGCTTACAATATTGGCTCAGTTACAGCTTATTGTTGATTTCTGGTGCCTTTGCAAATGTGAACTTTTGCTTTGAACACTTATGTTTGTATCTTTAGATGGCGAATCTCTGTCCTTATTTTCTGCTGTGCCCAATAGGGATGCTTGTTATGTTCATGATTTTTCACCCTACCTGGGTCTTAATCCTTAAATCTAGTGCAGTTTATTCCTTATTATGTTTTAAGGTGTTCATGCCCATTGTTACAGTTTAATTTTTCTCTGTAGCTGTGGGATTGTAGGAGCATGGTCCTGCTCACATTAAAAGTGATCCTGCTTGTTAAATTGAGGTGTATATGGGGTGTTCAGGGGTTTGAGGAGGGAGATGGGGGTTTATGAGGAATGGGAAGAAGAGAATTAAGGGAATGGTATTTTGAGGTGCCAGTTTCAGAGATTGGAGAGACTCCCCGTTTATGTCATTCTGTGTTTTCTCTTTCACGTGGAGTCCTTCCAGGGGCATATGGGGCAATGGCAAATTAGGGTATGTTACAATCTGGTTTTCTCTTCCCGCCTTTCATTTTGAAGCAGATTGGCTCTGTTTCTTTTTCAGTGGAGGGATTGACTGGGGTCCTTCCACTTCTCTCGGGGAAATATTTCTTTTTTTTTGCTATTTAATTGTCTTTTCTGCTTTCAATGGGAGGTAAAGGGCAAATAGTTTCCTGGAATGTAGATGGTTTCGGCTCCCCTATTAAGAGAAAGAAAGTGTTCCAATCCTTGAAAGGAACTAAAGCTAATTTTACTTGCCTTCAGGAAACACATCTGAATAAAGTAGAGAGTCAGGAGTTAAGAAGGGAATGGGCTATTGCTTGCTCCTATACTTCAGCAAAAGGAAAGAAAGGGAAAATAGCAATTTTAGTGCATAAAAACACCATATTCCGAATATTGAAAGAAATCAAAGATCCAGATGATCACTTTCTTATGGTAGTCAGTGTGGTGGATGGAAAGATCATTACTATTTACAATGTGTTTGCACCCAATGCATATAACTTGTTTTTTTTTTTTCACCTGGTGAATTTAATGTTGACTCATAAGCAAGGTTCTTTAATATTAGTGGGTGACTATAACTGTGTACATGACGCTCATTTAGCCAAATCTTTAGATATCTGTAGTCCTCGGGGGGCTACAGATAGAAGCATTGCTTTTTTTGTGTTGACACTGCTTGATGTCTGGCAGGTTTTAAAATCCTGAAGTCAGAGAATACACTCATGTTTCTCAAGCCCACATGAAGATGTCCAGAATTGATTATATCCTAAAATCTAAAGATCTGTTTACTAAGATCAACGAAGTTGAGAAAGGCCCTATTGCAGTAGTTGACCATGCTCTGATTTGGGCAGATCTTTGGTTTTCTACTGACAAAACTTCTTTTTGACCATGGCACTTCCCAGGGCATATGGGGGAGGACAATGATTTTAAAACATTTTTGGTTAAAAAGTGGGAGGAATTTCAGATAACTAATGTGCAGCACTGACATAATTCCACTTTATTTTGGGAAACATGGGGAAATCATTGCATATGGGATTAATAAAAACAGGCAACTTAATCAAACCATATTATTTTTAGAAAGTCAGTTACAACAAGCAAAAAGGGATTTAGCTGCCCACTAAACTCAGGCAAATAAAGATCTCTATCACAACACCCTTAATAGGTTAAATTCTTATTTACATCTTAGAGCCCAAAAATCTTTGAGATATTCTACGTATAATTTTTATAGATTTGGTAATAAATCACGTAAGCTAATGGCCAAGCTGGTAAAATTTTGGAGAAGAAAAACTTTATTGAAGGTCTCAAGAATGATAAAGGTCAGATGGTTACAGAGGGTAAGGGCATTAGTGAAATTTTAAGACAATCCTATGAGGCTTTGTATTCAGAGAACAGAGAGGGGGGACCAAGTGATGAAGACACTTTCATTGTCAGTCTCTACTTCCCTCAATTATCCAAGTCACAACTTGATTATATCAATCGCCCATCTCCAGTTCTGAGGTAATGAACGCAATATGGGCCAGTAAACCTCATAAGACACCAGGCCCTGATAGGTTTATGGGAAAAATTTCAGAGCCACTTAGTAATTTTTTTTATGGATGTTTACCAAAGAAAGACATTCCCAGTAGGGTTCAATAAGGCTTTCATAATTGTTTCAGCAAATCCAGGTCCTCGTACAGACCCGTCAGCATTGCTCGCCTACCTAGATGATTTAAAACCAGCCTCCCTAATAGTTACTTGAGCACTGCCAGATGACGCCATTTTTTCTTCTCTTTCTTCCTTACTCAGTGCTCTCTACATCTATGTTACAACTTTTGTTTTCTTGGAGGAGAGACCCCGAAGATTACTCCTTGGCAGATCATGCCTGGCCATGTTTTCCTGCATTTCTTCTTTTTTACCTCTGTTTTTTTCTTCCAGTCTTTGATCGACATGTGATGAACACTGCTTTGTTCACTTCCTTCACTGACTGGCAGCTTTTCTGGACTGGGATTCCTGCATGGTGCTTCGATCTTTGTCTCACAGCATTGCCTGCCTTTGTGTTTGGCTCCCCTGGAGATCCTATTTAATTAGTTGACTCTGTTATATATGTGAATTTTTCCTTTTTTATTACTTGCTGGAAACCTACATTCATATCCTACTTGCTATTATTTTGCTGGGGTTGGTGACTTGACAATTATTTTTTCTTTCTATTTGTACTTATCTTCTCTTACAAATTTGGGGCAACAATTTTAGAGTTTTCTTGTTTCTCATTGGAGGTCTGACCAGCCTGTTTCCTTGCCCCACCACCTCCATCTAGCCTTTATTCCCATTTATTTGGGAAATCTATAGTTAATTGCCTTTTTGTGTGCTTTTTTTTTCTTTTCCTTCTCCCTTTTAATGCCTATGTTCTACTCCCCTCTTTCTACAGAGCTTCCTTTTCCTAATCTTTTTGTGGATTTCCTGATCACATGTGTATCTCTGCTTTCTTTCTATTCATGCTGGATTTCCTGCAGCTATGCTTTGGCACACAAAAAATTGTCATGGCTAATGATTTAAAACTTTTTACCTTAAATGTTAATGGACTAAACCAATGTATCAAAAACAAGAAAGTCCTGTCTTTAAATCATTACACCTGGATGTAGTTTTTATTACAGGAAACTAATTTGTCTTCTGCTGAATCACTTAAAGTACAGCAAGGTCAGCTCTTTTTTGCCCCTGTGGCCCATAAAAAATGAGGGGGGGGGGGGGCATCTTACTTCATAAAGCCCTGCCTCTGCAACATTTGCAGCTAGAGACAGCCCCAGATGGATGATAGACTGCTGCAGTGGTTTCTATACATAACATCCAAGTATTATTGTTGAACATTTATGCTACTAATACGGATGTTTCATATTTCTATACTAATGTTTCTACTTTATTATGTATGTATGCTGATATCCCACCCATTATGGGAGGTGATTTTAATCAACCTGTCTATTTTGTAATAGACAATCAATCCACTAGTCCTGCTTGGGCCATCGGCTTCTCATACAGCTGCTATCAATCTAATTTCTACATATCATCTTGTGGATCCCTGGAGACTTCTTCACCCAACTGACAAAGATTATACCTTTTTTTCCTTTCTTCATCATTCTTACTCTCGTATTGACTATTTCTTAATTTCCAACTCTTTACTGCATTCCACCTTCTCCTCTGTGATGTTTCCTATTCTTCTCTCTGATCATGCTACAGTCTTTATTTATTGGAATCTTCTCCAATCTAGTGCTCCTAGCTGGAAATTAAATATGGCTTTAATAGATGATTCTGCCTTTCAGACTAAAATAGCAACTTTTATTGAAGAGTTCTTCATCCTCAGTACCACTGATGATGATGTGTCTCAGCAAACTATCTGAGAAGTATTTTTGGCTGCAGAATTGAGGTTCTCTTACTTTAAGGCAAGATTGCAGGGTGAAGTTAATAATTATTCTGCACATGTTCACAAGACCTTTAAGATGCAATTTAAGAACTTGGAGGGTCAGATCTCTGCCTTGGAATTAGCTCACATCAATTCCTTAAATAACTCTCTTCTGCATCAATTATACAAGCTAAAATTCCAATACAATACTTAACTATCCAAGCTGGTAAAGCTATCTTTCTACAGAAATATAGATATTATTCAGAACAAAATAAATCTGGGAGATTGCTGGCCATCTATTTGCAGTCACACAAAGAATGTCAAAAGATAGCTGCTTTTAAGTCAAAAGACGGTGCAGTAATCTCTACACAAGCTGAAATTCTACAAGAGTTTCATAATTTCTATTCATCTCTATATACTTCTGAATCTCATAATGACTCTTCTCTTTTGTCTAATTTCCTTTCTACTTTGGATAATCCCACTCTCACATCAGCAGACAGAGAAATGTTAGGCTGATCAACCAAGCTGAGGAAAAGCTTGCCATATCCTCACTATAATCTGGGAAAGCACCCGAGTTGGATAGGACATTGGTAGAATTTTATAAAGCCTTTGCCTCTCAGCTTCTACCCCACCTGGAGTCATTATACACTTCCATGCAGGTTTCTGGGTCTATAGCCCCGTGTTTTAATGAAGGTAAAATTGTGGTTTTCCCTAAACTAAATAGAGATCCGCTCCTGGTTTCTAATTATAGGCTGATTTCTCTACTTAATGTTGATTACAAAATCTTTGCCATTGCTAACTTTGAGATTTAGTCAGATGGTTGTTAAATTGTTGCATATTTCTCAATCTAGTTTTATGAAAGAGCAACTCATCATGGATAATGCGAGACTTTTCCTAAATCTCTTGAACCTTTCTGAGGATATCCCTGAACCGCTAGTTGCATTGTCCCTTGATGCTGAAAAGGCATTTGATCATGTAGAATGAGATTACCTTTTTGAGGTTTTGCACTGGTTTGGGTATTGTGACCCCTTCCTTTCTCTAATCAAGTTGCTTTATCAATGTCCAATTTCCTTTCTCTCTATCAATGGCATTCTCTCTCAACAGGTTTTAATGCAGAGGGTGACACATCAAAGCTGTCCCTTTTCTCCAGACTTGTTTAATATATCTCTCGAACTTCTTCTGATATCCTTGTTGCAAAACTCTACAATCATGGACATTCTATTTCATAGCCTAGAATTTAAATTGGCGGCAAACACAGATCCTGTGCACCTATTCATTAGCTGGCCCCTTGATACCATTCAAAAAATAATGCAGCATATTTCTTTTTCATGTATTTCTGGTTATCATGTTAATTGCAGCAAATCTGAGTTGATGTCCCTCAATGGTCACGATATTGGGATTGTGTCCCAGCTATATTAATTTTGATTACTTTCGGATGGTCTGAAATACCTTGGTATTTTTTTTATTCCTTCTTGCCTTTAACCCTATCCAAGGCTGAATATTCTCCCTCGTGACTAATAATGTGAATAAATGGTCACCTTTATATCTTTCTTGATGGGGCTGCCTGGATACAATTAAGATGGTGCTTGCTCCCCAGATTCATTTTATACTTAATATGTTGCCCATGTTGTTTTCTTACCAATTTTTACCATAAAGTTGATGGCTTGCTGTCCCGATTTTTATGGGTCGGCAAACCCCCATGCTTCGCACGCTTAAACTGCCTCGGCAGTCAGGAGGGGTTAATTTTCCTGATTTTTCTTTATACTTCCTGATTGTTCTTTATACTACAGCAGGGTCTTGCATGGATTTTGGAATATGTTCACTCTTCTTCACCAATGTGGCTTCCTTTAGAGTAATCACTTAAAAATAAGCCACCAAAGGTTGCCCATACAATATACTCAAAAAAAGGGGGAGAAACCAAACAAATCCATTGAAAAACAAAGGCTATTAATGTGAACAATAATTATTAAATTATTCAAATCTTATTTTATTTTAAATATTTTCTAAGGTATGATCAAGCCAGACAGCGTGTTCAACTTTCAATGAACTGCCCGATCTATTGAATCATCCACCTTATTTCTTTTTATAGCGTGCCAAATTATGTGCTGATATGTGCTGAATAAAATTTCTCAAAATTCTTATCACAGTTCCCAATTCCTGATGGTTAAATATCACAAACAGTGCCCCGCTTGGTAAAAACTTCATCAGTGGTCCATTCTAGGGAATTTTACCTTGGGAAAACCTCTCGCATGTTAAAACTAGGATGATAGAGCATCGATCTGCTCTTGCACATCAAAAGGAAGGTGCTCCTTTAGTCACCCATTGCTATGAATTGGCTCATCATTTTGATGAATTATGTTTTTGCACAATTGATCAACCTCAGGTTGGATGGCGCGGTGGTGATCCAAATTTGAAATTATTGCAAGCTGAACAACATTGGATCCACAAATTACAAACAATTTTGCCATTGGGATTAAATACAGAACATGATTTCTGTATCTTTTTGTGAATTATATAACAGGCAAGATGTGATGTTTGATCGTTCTAACTTTTTGTAGGTATGTGATTGACTGAGTCACAGAAACATAGCTCTCCTTCAGGTCGACTAAGGCTCAGCATTTGAATGTGAATATTTTTCATAAGTCTTCTTTCACGTCATTTTTTAATGTATTGGAATTGCAGTTGCACTCTTCTTTCAGGTCTGCTTTTTGAATGGGACTCTTCTTCAGAAGTCTTCTTTCAAGTTGTTGCAGTTTTCTTCCAGATCGGCTGATTTAGAGTGATGTCATCAGGTTGGACATTTAAATTGCTGACTACCTCCTTCTGGTCTCCTTTTCTAGCGACAAAAGAACACTGAGACCTATGTGGTCCAGCGAAAGTATCTGTGTAGATGAATAATAAGATGTTGCTTGAATATAAAAAATGTATTTGTTAAAATCAAGTAATTTTTATTGCAGCATTTATATGGCCATTTTGGCATTCCCTAGAATGGACCCCTGGTGAAGCTTTATACCAAGCGGGCATTGTTTGTGATATTTAACCATCAGGAATTGGGAACTGTGATAAGAATTTTGAGAAATTTTATTCAACACATATCAGCACATAATTTGACATGCTATAAAAAGAAATAAGGTGGATGATTGAATACACTGGGTGGTTCATTGAAAGTTGAATATGCTGACTGGCTTGCTGACACCTTAGAAAAATATTTAAAATAAAATAAGATTTGAATAATTTAATAATTGTTCACATTAGTAGCCTTTGTTTTTCAATGGATTTGTTTGGTTTTTCCTCCTTCCTTTAGAGCAAGCCATGGTTCACCCGCTTACCCTTTCAGTAATACCAGGATTGGCTATGATGACTCCCTTTCACTCCCATCCCATTCTTTTGGCTACTTACACTGCTTTTCATACTTTTGAGAATGCTATTCCATGACTGTCCATTCCTTAGAAATCATCAGCTTTGGGACCATTGTGGCTAAACTTCAAATTGCCACTTTGGCAAAAAGCTGGTATTTTGGTGCCCCAATCAGTTATATCAGAACAGTTGCCCCCTCCAATTTTCACAGTTGCAGGTCCAATTTCATCTACCTGCCTCCCAATTCTTTCAATGGGCACAGTTAATCTCCTGCCTTTCCATGATTTCTTTAGATAAATATCTGCTTACTCAAGTACCTCGGGCAGTTACAGTACTCAGTGTGCTATTAATGGTCATAGTGCGTCTCATATTTACAAATACTTTAAACTCCATTCTCTTCCTCACTGTACTGGCTTAGAGAAGGTTGGGAACCATAACCTTTCAGTACCTACCGACTTCCTGTGGACCATGTTCTGAAACAAATCCATATGAGCTTCCCTTTCTTCCCACCTTACTCAATCCATGTACTTTCTGGCTCACAGTGCAGTTTAGACTCCCTGGACCAAATTTAAGGCTGGTCTTTCCACAACTCTTCATTGCTGGTCATGCAAAGCCCCTAAGGCTGCCCTATTTCATTGTCCAGACACCAACACATTCTGGCATGCCATCTGGGCCATGATCTCCAAGATGATAAATTTGACTTACCCATTATCTTACAGTCTTATCGTCCTTAAATCCCAAATCATTCAGCCACCCTTATCCTCAAAAGGGAAACTGCGTGGCTTTCTAATGACTGTAGCAGTTAAATTAGTATTGTTAAATTGGAAAAACTCAACTAGTCTGAATGTTGCATTCTGGTGGCACACCGTCTGTCTTTATTATCGTTATGAAAAAGAGGCAGCCAGACATTATCAGTGGATACGGAGTTGGGTGGCCATGTGGAGATCGGTGGACCACTACTTTAAAGGCTTAACTGTAGATTTTAATTTGTTAGCACTTGGTTGTTTTTTCTTTCATTTTTGTATAGATTGCCTATTCCTTTTTGTATTGATACACTTAGGGGTAGATTTTCAAAGCAGCAAGCGGGCGTACATGTGCGCGCTACCCGGCGCACATACATGTACACCCAATTATATAACTTGCACGTGCAGGCGTGAGCAAGTTATAAAATCAGGGGTTGGCGCGCGCAAGGGGGTGCACAATTGTGCACCTTGTGCATGCCGAGATGCACTGCCTTCCCCCGTTCCCTTCCCCCTAACCTAACCTTCCCACCCCTTCCCCCCTAGCCCTTCTCTAACCCCCCAAAAAATCTTAACAAACCTTTTGTGCCTGCTTGCTGGCTGCCGGCATGCGTTCCTCCAACACAGCGACAATGGCTGCTGTTTCGGAGGCCTCTGGCCTCGCCCCTTTTTGCAAGTCCTGGGACTTACACGCGTCCCGGGGCTTTAAGCGCATTGCCAGGTCTTTATAAAATAGACCCGGTGCGTGTAACGCCCCCTACGCACGTAAATCCTCTGGATTTACGCGTGTAGGGCTATTAAAATCTGGCCCTTGATGTATAACTATCTTTTTTTCTTGAGATTGCTTTTCTCTTCCCCTCCTTCCCCCTTTCTGTGGTTTTTTTTTCTCTCTCTTCACTTGCATCTTACTTTTTATATATCTTCACCTTATTACTATGGATGATACTCCTCTGGAGTACTTAAGAAACAAGTGTACTCCAGAATTGTTTGTTCACATACTTTGTTTTTTAATAAAATGTTTTGAATTAAAAAAAAAATATGATTACTGGCTAAAAGCCATTGAAATCCTTCAGAGGCTCCGATTCACAGTTCTCCTTCCCAGTTTGATCCCATGACTCACTTCCACCCATCTTAGCCCATATTCACCACTTCATTCTCTTCTCCTTAGTCTATCCCCAGCACAGTCTGACACCCTTCTCCATCCCCAGTCTGCCTTGTTGGTCTTGCCCTGTCTGTTCCAGTCTCCAGTCTTGCTTGTACCAGAGTCCTATCCTTGCCTTGTCTCACCCTTGTCTTCTCCAGTTCTAAGTCTTGTTTAGTGTCCAGGCTTGCCTTTTTCCTGCCAGCCACCCCACTGTCCCAGCCCCAGCACACTCTGACTCCCTTCTCCTTCATCAGCCTGATCCCAGCACTTCCTTCTTTCTGATCAAGCCCCACCCCAGCTCACTCCAAGGACCCTCCTTAGACCTGCCCCATCCTGCACACTCCCATCCTAGCTCATACTGACTCTCTTCACCAGCATAACCCCAGAACTCCCTTTCTGTCTCTCTTCAGCTTGAGCCCAGCATACTTTGACCTACCTCCCATCACCCGTGTGCACAATATTACCCCCCTCAGTTTGACTACTACTCTCAGCCCTCTGCCTTCCACCCCACATGTCCCTAGCATTCCTCCCTCTCTGTCATTCCACTCATATCTCTGCCCTCCGAGCAGCGGCCTCATGGCTCACTTTTGGAGGATGGGTTCTTTCCTGCCAGTCTGGCTGCATCCAATGTGTGGCAGAGGAGGTGGGTGCATGGTGGGATGCATATGTCAGCTTCCATACACTAGCACACTTCATCATCTATCAAGCATAGCTCTGCAGTTACAATGGTCATTTGCTGGTAGGGTGTGATTCTAAGAGACAGACAGCATCAAATCTGCTAAGTGCACAATAGATTATGCTGATATTGCATTACTGTTCAATCTTCTCTCCTCCACATGTCTTTTGTAGAGATGTGAATCGTGTCCTCGATCGTCTTAACGATCGATTTCGGCTGGGAGGGGGAGGGAATCGTATTGTTGCCGTTTGGGTGTGTAAAGTATCGTGAAAATCGTTAAAATCGTGAGCCGGCACACTAAAACCCCCTAAAACCCACCCCCGACCCTTTAAATTAAATCCCCCACCCTCCCGAACCCCCCCCCCCAAATGCTTTAAATTACCCTGGGGTCCAGCGGCAGTCTGTAGCTAAATCGGGGGAAGGGGGAGGGCAGGAAAACCGGCACACTAAAACCCCCTAAAACCCACCCCCGACCCTTTAAATTAAAACACCCCCCCCCCCAAATGCCTTAAATTACCCTGGGGTAATTTGGCGGTCCGAAACGGCCTCCTGCTATTGAATCGCGTCGTCTTCAGCCGGCGCCATTTTGCAAAATGGCCGCCGCAAAATGGCGGCGGCCATAGACCAACACCCTGCCAAAATGGCGGCGGCCATAGACCAACACCCTGCCATACACCAACACCCTGCCATAGACCAACACCCTGCCGGCGCCATTTTCCGTACGGAAAATGGCGCTGGCCATACGCGTATGGCCGGCGCCATTATCTGTACGGAAAACGATTCGCGGCAGGAAATCGCTCACGGACCCCCGCTGGACCCCCAGGAACTTTTGTCCAGCTTGGGGGGGCCTCCTGACCAGCACAAGACTTGCCAAAAGTCCAGCGGGGGTCCAGAACGACCTCCAGCAGTCGAATCGTGTTGGTCTATGGCCGCCGCCATTTTGCGGCGGCCATTTTGCAAAATGGCGCCGGCTGAAGACGATGCAATTCAATAGCAGGAGGCCGTTTCGGACCGCCACTCTACCCCAGGGTAATTTAAGGCATTTGGGGGGGTTCGGGAGGGTGGGGGATTTAATTTAAAGGGTCGGGGGTGGGTTTTAGTGTGCCGGTTTTCCTGCCCTCCCCCTTCCCCCGATTTAGCTACGGACCGCCGCTGGACCCCAGGGTAATTTAAGGCATTGGGGGGGGGGGGTTCGGGAGGGTGGGGGATTTAATTTAAAGGGTCGGGGGTGGGTTTTAGGGGGTTTTAATGTGCCGGTTTTCCTGCCCTCCCCCTTCCCCCGATTTACGATTTTTTGACGATAAATCGGGGGAATTGGTATTGTATCGTGGCCCTAATGGTTTTTGACGATTTAAAATATATCGGACGATATTTTAAATCGTCAAAAAACGATTCACATCCCTAGTCTTTTGCACATTATTTTAGAAAAGGCATGTTCTGAGACCCCCAATGGCAACTGCAGTACAATTTAAATGGCTGGCCAGTAGTTTCGCTGGCTGCATCTTATAGAGGGAGTGGAGTGGAGGCTGTGTATAGCATGGAGTTTGATTGTGTGTGTTTCTGGCTGTTGGGGGAAGAAGTAGGTGTGTCTACACACTTATGGCTGTGAGGGGTGTGTATAGCAGTAGGGTGTGTGCTTCAATGTATCTGGCGGGGGTGTGTATATGTGAAAGAGTGAGAGGCTGCAGGTTTGTCTGAGAGGGCAGAGGGGTCATGTGGATTTATTGGTGTTTGTGTGCACTTCAGTGTGTGGCTAGGGTTGGGTGGATTGTATGCAGGCAGATAGGAGTATGTGGTGGCCCAGGCCTCCTTTCCTCTTTGGATGCTTGCAGGTTTGCTCCAGCAGTGGCCTGGGCCTCTTTCTCTATTTAGCCGCTATCAGGTAAGCTCCACCAATAGCCTGGAGCATCTCCATTCTTTGACCATTGGCAAATGAGCTCCACCAGTGGCCAGAGCTCCTCCACTCTTCAGCTGCTGTCAGGTAAGCTCAGCCAGTGGCCTAGGTCTCCTGCCCTTTGAGCAGTCAGTGGCTGATGGGGTGTGTATGTGTACCCCACCAGTCCAGTCAATAGGCAGACAAAATCCAGTATCACAAACACATTATGGGCCTGATTTTAAAAAGTATTTACTCAAGTAAAACTGGGTTTTACTCAAATAAATGCACTTTACTTAGAGTAAGTGGGCTTTTTATGAAAATTGCTACAATACATGCAATTGAATTGTCATAGGCTTTACTCAAGTGAGTGCACTTTACTTGAGAAAATGGCTTTTGAAAATGGCTACAATAATATGTTACATTTATGCATTTAACTCCTTTGAAAATTACCTCCTATATGTATAGATACTGAGATCTCTTTTCTGTATATTTTAATTTAACAAGTTATTATCATTGTTTAAGTCTATTTTCAGGAATCATTCTGATTGAAATACATATTAAGAGCTTTTGCCTAAGACATCTGAAGGTAATTTTATCACATAAGTATTTTTTTGTTTAAAGAAACCTTGTACTTGAGTTGATTATAAATTACTAACTCAAGAACTGAGTTAGAACATTTTAAAACATGGTAAATCATTCAAATGTGTCCAAGAAGCATACAAAAGAGCTCTTTATTCAAATCAGGACACATTAATCCTCAATCATAAGAGAGAATACATTTCAGAAGATAATGTTGTAAAATCTTTATCACTGACTCTATGCTAATGCAGGGATGAGCAAATATTTTGGCCTCAAGACCTTATTGGGTTGTGCTGCTTTCCATCAGTTTTAGTGAAGAGCCAGGGGGAGGTTCTTCCCTGAGGTCTGATGGAGAAGAGGGGGGGATGGGGTAGGGAGAGGGATCCAGCGGCAGGGTAAGCAGCATTTGCTGGGAAGCAGCATTTACAGACACAGGGGTAGACTTGGCCCTGGCCCTACCTCTCTCTCCTCTTCATCGGTTGCTTTCCCCATAGGATGCAGAGTAAGGCAGTGTGGCTGCAGCCTTCTTCCCTACCATTGACCACTCAGCAGATTTCCATAACAGCAGCAGCCACTTGGACCCAGAACAAAACATTGACAGCACATTGAGGTTTACTGCCCACCATGGACCCATGTGTATAAGCCTGCAGCAGCAACATCAGGTTTGATGGAAGTGATGTTGCCTATGTGCGCCAGAATCATTGGGCTGAAAAAACGATGCATGAGGGCTGGTTGTGTCCTGTAGACCATAATTTGCAAACATCTGTGATAATAGGTAAACGTTCAAAGTGCTACTGAGTGGCACTGATAATCAGCTAATTTTGGCCAGTTATAATATTTTAGTCAAATTTAACCTAAACCTAACCAGCTAGGTTTTCATTTGAAAATTTTCCTAAATTAATCAGTCAAGCTTTGATCACCTAGAATTAGGACCACTATTTTTACATGGAGAAGGGATTACCTGGCTAAGTCTTAAGCTTGCCCTGAGAATGCTCCTTTTTTACCTGGCTAAGGGCCTTATTTTCTACATGTATCGCACGCAGTAAGGGACGTTTCGCATGTGAAATGTCCCTTTTCGCGTGCAATACCAAAATGGAGGCGGAGTCGGCCCAGGAAGAGGAGGAGTCGGGGCATCACCGCGAAGCTGCCGCGGACGATGGAAAGGTAAGGACCTTTTCGCATCCTATTTCGCTCCCAATAGCTACACCTTCTTTGGTGGCGCTATTGGGTGCAAAACCGGCAGCGATCGCGCTGCGATGGTGCGATCGCTGCCGGCTAGCGCAGGCCCGCCCCCTGTTTCGGCCCCCCGCCCCTCATTTCCTAAAGTATCGCAGGCCTGTGATACTTTAGAAAATGAGGCCCTAAATTTGGCTACTCTGTGAATTTATGTGGGCACATTTAACCAGTCACAAGGGTGGACATTTTGAAAACTAAAGATTTACCTAGCTAATTCCTGAAATTAACCAGTAAAAACTTTTGAAAATTGTCCCCTAAACATTGGCATGTCTTGCAATTGCTTGGTATATTTTGACAACAACCCCTTTCTTCCTATTCCTGAGGAAATGATTTACAAAAACAGGTGGCTTCATTTCTTTCTATCTGTGTAAAGTGTAAAGGCATTGGCTGTTATGAATTTTTACAGGGCCCAGTACAAGTGTATCTTCTGCCTTAGATGACCACAGACATTAGATATAAAAATACTTTATAATCACAAGTCTGTTTTTTTGTTAAATCAATAAGTTGACAATTGTAACAGCAGCTATGCCATTTTTGTGGTGATTTGTTCTTGTTGCCTTCTTTAGATAGGGGAGGCAAAGCGGAGGTTTCTGTTTGCAATGACTGGAGGTTCCATTCAGTATAATCATACATTAGAAGATCTTTGAATCTCTGTTATTGATTTAAGTGAAGATATTCAGAATGTCTAAGGTGATGATGGTGAAGCTATGCTTGTCAGATTGGAAGTGTTCTCAAGTACACAATCCAACCTGTGATCTCTTAGATTGTCTTTATACCTTTTAAACTTTCGACCATTTACCAGCTGCCCATGAAAAACTGCTTTGGGAATGCAGTGTTATCCATATGCACAACATGGCCAGCCCACTGAAACTGGGCTGCTATTAACATTACCTCAATGTCTGTTTTGCTGCTTAGGTGGAATACTTTTGGTGTAAGGAACTTTCTCCTCCCACCTAATGATAAAGGTCCTATGGAGGCAGCATAGACAGAACTGATCCAAGATTCTGGATGTGGTAGCAGCATAGGCAATCTTTACTGTCCACAAGGGACAAAGCCAATGGATACCTTTTTTTTTTTAAATATTTTTTTTAAATGAATACACTGAGGCAGATTTTCAAAGGGGTACGCACGTAAGATACGTGCGTAACCCCTGAAAAGCTGCCCCTTCCACCCCCTGCATGCACCGAGCCTATGTTGCATAGGCTGCCGGCGCGCGCAAAGCCCTGGATGCGCGTAAGTCTTGGGGCTTTCCTGGGGGGGGGGGGGTGTTGTGGCGGCGCATCATTGGGAGCATTCTGGGGGCGGGGCCGCAGCCGTGGTTCCGGCCCAGGGGCGTTCCGGGGGCGTGGATGCGGCCTCCGGACCAGAACATGGCGCGCTGACAGCCGGCCCGGCGCGCGCAAGTTACGCCTGCCTCAGGCAGGCGTAACTTTTGAAATAAAGGTAGGGGGGAATTAGTTAGGGCTATGCGTGTAGCTATTAAAATCCGGCATACTCTTGTTTGCGCCTGGTGTGCGAACAAAAGTACACACTCGCGTACTTTTTTAAAATCTGCCCCAGTATGCATAAATTTGAATAGTAAATGTACACAGGTACTTTGGATGTAAAAGTTGCCTTTAGTATAAATTTACCCAACAAACATTAGCACCTGTTTTTTGTGTGGACACTTTTTGAATGGAAAATAACATGAGCATATTTGAAAATACAATCTATATGTGTACATTTCTTGCCCTGTGAGGGACTTTTAGGCCATTATGAGGCTAGGGTAAGGGTTATGGGATGGGAAGGGGTGTAATTATATTTTTGTGATGATTGAGTGGGAGAGAGGGATTTCTATAGCAATCAGGAGGAGATGATGTTCAAAATAGAACACACATCTTGTGGAAGTCCTGCATATTTCTGATGAGGTCATTCATTCCTTCTGTGAATAAATTACAGATCTATTAGTTAAAATATGTAACCTATCATTAAAATCATCCATTGTACCTGAAGACTGGAGGGTGGCCAATCTAACCCCAATATTGAAAAAGGGCTCCAGGGGCAATCTAGGAAACAGTGAACCTGACTTCAGTGCCAGTAAAAATAGTAGAAGCTATTCTAAAGATCAAAATCACAGAGCATATAGAAAGACATGATTTAATGGAACAAAGTCAGCATGGATTTACGCAAAGGAAGTCTTGTCTCACAAATGTGGTTCACTTTTTTTGAAGAGCTTAATAAACATGTGGATAATGGTGAGTCAATGTACGTAGTGTATTTGGATTTTCAGAAGGTACTTGACAAAGTCCCTCATGAAATGCTTCTAAGGAAACTAAAAAGTCATAGGATAGGATGTGGTGTCCTTTCGTGGATTACAAACTGGTTAAAAGACAGGAAACAGTAGGATTAAATGGTCAATTTTATCAGTGGAAAAGGTCAAACAGTGGAGTGTCTCAGGGATCTGTAATTGGACTAACGGTTTTCAATATATTTATAAATGATCTGGAAAGGAATACAAAAAGTGAGGTAATCAAATTTGTAGATGATTCAAAACTATTCAGAGTATTTAAATCAGAATTTACCCCCTTATGCACGTGAGTCGGCACTTGCGCATATGCGCACGTCGATATAAAATAGGGTGCGCATGTGCACGTGGGTAGCAGATTTTTTAACATGTGCATGCCATTGTGCACATGTTATAAAATTGTCGAGTCCATGCACGCGTGCCGGGAACCGTTCGCACATGGATGCCCATGCGATTTAAAAATTGACCTGTAAGAGTTTTGAAGGAAAGAGTTCCCTAGAGCAGCAGAGTTCTAAGTGGTAACCACTGACTGTGTTTGGAGTTTTTTTGTGTGTGTATGAATTGTACCAACCTAAAATGTACTGTCTACAAAATTATTCATCTGCATCTTGTACATCAGAAAATGTTCTTAATTTTTGGAACACCACAATTCAGTATGGATAAGGTATATTTTACTGAGTGGTGTCTATGAACTAACACTGTTAGCCCTGAAGCTATTTCTTCTGCCCATTGAAGAATCCCAGGGGCAACCAGCTAAGCTATCTCATACCCTGCAGCACCCAACTGTGCCTCTTTATCCTTGCCAAGAGTGGAACAGAGGTTACATTTTATTCAGTATGTTTGTGCTGGATCTGAATCAGTTTTGTAGAGGAACAAAACCACATCTTTACATGGCTTCATTTGGCTGGTGTCCTATGGATTTCATTCAATTCAATGTCATTTGGCTTATTGAATTGAATGAAACCCACAGAATACCATCCAAAGAATGATTCATTTATTCTAGTCAACCTCATTTTAAGCTATTTGTGCATGTCATTTCTTTACTACATGCTCATTCCAAGTCACTGATATACAATGTAAGTAGAATTGGTCCTTTTATAAAGCTTTCTATTCCTCATTAACCAATTCCGTTTTTCATCCTTGAAAGTGGTTATCCAGCCCTTAAGATTCTAATCTTCTTCTTATCTACTCAAGCAAATCACATCTCCACTATACAGTGGAGCCCTGCCTGTACAAATTTAAAAAAGAGCTAAAGACCTGGCTCTTTAAGCAGGTATTTCCAGCATAGGTCTCCCAGGTCTTCCGCCCAAACAGTCTAGCTTTTTATTACTATGATTTTACTTATGTATATATGTTTGACTTTATTATATTCTGCTTTATATAATGTATATATGTTTTGTCTTTATTATATTCGGCTTTATATAATGTAATGCATCTCCTTACTGTCTCACATCCTAAGTTCCCCACCCCTTTCTCGCCGTCCCCCCTGTTCACCGTATTTCCAACAGTTCTTGGTAAACCGTTATGATGTATTTCTCTTAGTTCCCTGTAAACCGATATGATGTTCCCACGAATGGCGATACAGAAAAATTGTTAAATAAATAAAATAAATACATAGAATCAATCTTTTATGGGTAGTAGTCTAAGGACCTGATTTACTAAGGCTTTTCTCCTATTCTGTGTCTGTAGGAAAAATGCATGGTAAATCAGACCCTTAGTTTGGCCACACAAATATAGAACTAAAAATGCATTTTGAAAGACTAGAATTTCTGTAACTTTGAAATATTTTCATTTTTTGACAGTCTCATAAAGGCATGCTCAAAGGAAAATATCTAGTCTCTTTAAGGCTATTCAGTAGGCTTTAGCCTTTGTCATACCTGATGAAGGGATCTTTCTGGTCTCCAAAGCTTATGTACAACATCTTTGCATCATCTTTTTTTTTTTCTAATAAAAGGATGTTATCATAGTCTGAAAATCCAGTTTTCTATAAGATTGTTTTATTTATTTATTTCCACTTCCTACTTTTTGACACTTCAAAGTGGATTAAATTCAGGTACTGTAGGTATTTGCCACTATTAGACTTATGCAGTACTGTAAGATATTTATAAAATATAGTCACTGCTCAATGGAGCTTGCAATCTGTTCAAGACACACAGATATATCTAGAAATCCCCTATTTTATTTGTGTTTATTATAGTAAACATAAACAAGGGTATGACTGGGGAGAGGAAGAGTAGGATTTAAAAACAACTGAAAAAATTATAGGGCCAGATTTTAAAAGGGTTACACGCATAACTTATGCACGTAACCCTTTTAAAACCCCCCTGCGCGTGCCGAGCCTATTTTGCATAGGCTCAGTGGCGCACGCAAGCCCCAGGACGCGCATAAGGACCGGGGCTTCGCAAGGGGGGTATGTCGGGTGGGCGGCGCAAATTTCGAGGCATTCCGGGGGGCGTGTCGGGGGTATGGCACCAGCCCGGGGGCATGGTCGAGGCCTCTGGACCAGCCCCTGGGTTGGGTGATGGTGCGCCAGCAGCCTGCTGGTGTGTGCAGAGTTACGCCTGCCAGAGACAGGCGTAGCTCTGCACACACCAGGTAGGGGGAAGGTGTAGAGGGCCGGGGGGTGAGTTAGGTAGGGGAAGGGAGGGGAAGGTGTGGAGGGGGTGGAAGGAAAGTTCCCTCCGAGGCCACTCCGATTTTGGAGCAGACTCAGAGGAATGGGCAGCGCGCGCAAGTTGCACAAATGTGCACCCCCTTGCGCGTGCCGACCCCGGATTTTATAAGATACACTCGGCTACGTGCGTATCTTATAAAATCCGGCATACTTTTGTTCATGCCTGGTGCCCGAACAAAAGTACGCGCGCGCGTAGATTTATAAAATCTACCCCATAGGTTTTTAGGTAGTAGTTGAATAAGTTCATATAGGGAAAATAATCTAAGCCAATGGCATAGCAAGATGGAAAGTTTAGAGACGGGTTGATGATAAAGGAAAGATGTTTCATTCACGTTAGATGCAGCTTACCATAAGATCTTGCTGTATCGGCTCAAAAAGCAGGTTTTACTGGCAACATTCTCAGTTAGTTTGAATCTTAGCTTACTAACAGGAAATAGTTCTGTTGTCATTGGAGATTGGGGTAGTTGTTGACTTCCTGCTTCTGCCGACATTTGGACACCGCCTCCTCTGATGTCATGAAGGGCGGGAGAAGGATTTACATTTTTTTAAAAAAGCCATTCTCCTTGGCATCGTGTGCCAAGCGTCGCACGCCTAAAGGAGCGTGACCAAAGGAGCAGGCCCTTTGGCGCGCCCCTTTGCACAGACCCTTTTTCTTTACCTCCTCCCCTATATTTCTCTTCAACCATCTTATTTTTATAATGCCATCTTCAACACTATATAAGAATATTCTCATATTATCACATAATTACAACATAAGAAAAGAAAAACAACTCTCTAAGCACAATTCACATAATCTCATCTCAATTCCAACTTCTAAAACTACAAATTTTTCTAAACTCACACTTATAACTCTTTTCTTACTCAATGCTCAATCCATTTTTAAAAAATTACCAATTCTTTATGATCTCCTCATTGATTTCTGTCCAGAAATTTGCTGCATCACTGAATCCTGGCTAAAAGAATCTGATATTGTTTTAATTAATCAACTACCCAAAACATTATATGACATCTTCTCTATCCCCAGAAAAAAAAAAAAAGGAGGCAGTCTACTCTTTCTAGTGCAAAAAAATATTACTTCATATATCAAAAGATCACTTCCAATCCCACACTAGAAATTGCATTATTTAAATCAAAATATTTACAAATCTTACTACTATATGCTCCTCCAGGTTTCCTTGAACATAATCCCTCACCACTTATTGAAACTATTTCAAATAACATCAATATGAATAACCCAGTATTAATTCTAGGTGATTTTAATTTACATGTTGATAAAATTCCATCCTCCAAACCTTGTCAACTTATACTAGACACTTTAACAGCCTTTGGTCTAAAACAAATAATTAATTTACCGACACAAAAATCTGGACATACTTTAGATCTTATATTCATAAATAATTAGATAGAAATTTTAACACCATTATTTTTATTTATTTATTTATTTAAAGTTTTTTATATACCGCCGCTCATCAAAGATATCACGTCGGTGTACAATGAACAGGAACTTACGCCGGAGCGTTATACATTTGACAGGGTTAAATAAACATTATACATATAACAAAAGTAAGAATATATATATTTAAACATAAAACAAGTAGAATCTTTTAAAACCGAACTATCATTTAGGTTTAACTGAGCTGAGTTAAACAGGACTGGAAAGTAAAGGGATATTAGGAAATTAGGTATGATATCAACAACAGATATCCCCTGGTCTGATCATAAACTCATAGAAACTAAATTTTGATTAAATTCTTTTCACCTGGAACCTCCTAATCAAAATAAATATATTGAATTTCGCAAAACACGCCCCAGTAATGAATTAATAGAAATCATGCCTAAATATTTAAAAACTATAAACAAATCAAATGCAAACACCGCTATTAATTCTTCGTTTACAATTAATTCTGAAATTTCAAATTTCAAATGCCCAATTATCAAAAAAATAATCAAACATATACCCAAACACCCTGGTACAGTCAAGCTCTCCACAAAATCAAAAAACTACTCAGATCAGCAGAAAAAAAAAGGAGAAAAAACCCAACCAATCAATTAAAAGACAGATACAAAACCATTTTCTATATTTATAAAAATGATCTTAATAAAGCCAAAAAAGATTTCTATTCAGACAAAATACACAAATATCAATTCAACCCTAAAGAACTTTTCAATTATATTAAAGATCTCACTCAACATTGAATCTCCTCTTTTCCAAAATGCTAACAATTAATCACATGCGATGAATTTGCCACCTTTTTTAAAGACAAAATTCTTATTTATCAAGAATATACCTATAATTAATGAAGACACTAAGGGCCTCATTTTCAAAGGAGTTTACCGCGCGCGATAAATTCGCAATAACGGCTGTTATCGCGATTTGCAAATGCAAATTTGTCAGGGGGCGGAATTGGGGCAGAGCATATGCAAAGCTATCGTGTGCGGCGAAACAGCCGCAGTGTTAGCGCGGCTGCTATCGTGCATAATAGCTACAACCCTGAGATTTGCGTTACAGGGCCACTAAAGGGTTATCGCGGTCCACGATAGTCCCGGACAGCCTGTTTCAGGCTCCGCGGGGGGGGGGGGGAGAGAGAGAGAGAGAGAGAGAGAGAGAGAGAGAGAGAGAGAGAGAGAGAGAGAGAGAGAGAGAGAGAGAGAGAGAGAGCGCCTTACTATAGTGCCTATGCCCTAGACAGGTATTTTAACCCCTATGGGAGGGCCACCTACTAACTCGGGGTGGGGATTAGGTATGAGCGTCGGGGGTTGGGGCCCACTTTCGCATTCCACATGAGACCTACGGACAGAACAGTGGTCTCTAGTGCAGATTTGCTGGCCGTCTGAGTGAGGACGCTCACTCCAAGAAGTGGTTTGGGCAACATTCTCTCCACCTAGCTTGATGGACACTCTACCTGGGCAACAACAAGCTAGGTGGAGAGAATGTTGCCCAAACCACTTCTTGGAGTGAGCGTCCTCACTCCGACGGCCAGCAAATCTGCACTAGAGAGCACTGTTCTGTCCGTAGGTCTCATGTGGAATGCGAAAGTGGCCCCCAACCCCCGACGCTCATACCTAATCCCCACCCCGAGTTAGTAGGTGGCCCTCCCATAGGGGTTAAAATACCTGTCTAGGGCATAGGCACTATAGTAAGTCTCTCTCTCTCTCTCTCTCTCTCTCTCTCTCTCTCTCTCTCTCTCTCTCTCTCTCTCTCTCTCTCTCTCTCTCTCTCTCTCTCTCTCTCTCTCTCTCTCTCTCTCTCTCTCTCTCTCCCTCCCTCCCTCCGGAAGCCGGCTGTCTGGAACTATCGTGGCCTGTGATGACAAACCGGCAAATATCGTGCACTGCGATGAAACACCCAAAGAATCATCGCACACTGGGAAAACATCGTGAATTGTGATAATGTTTTCGCAAATGGCGAAAACATCGCATGCGGCGATGTTTCCCCACTGCACGAAAGAAGCCTCATTTGCATTGGTAACGCCCCCTACTGCGTTACCAATGCGATATTTGAAAATGAGGCCCTAAATCACTACCATTCAATTCAAATTTTAAATGGTCATCTTTCGATGCTATAGCTTCCTCTGAAGTTCAAAACATTATCCTAAAAATGAATCCTGCTTCTCACCCAATTGATTTTATCCCCATAAATTTACTCAAACTAATTTCTAATATTATAGCTAAACCTATTGTAGATTCTTATGTTCTTATGTTCTTATAATAAATCTTTCATTAAATGAAGGAATCTTCCCAGATAAATTAAAATGTGCCATAATAAAACCTACACTTAAAAAACCTAACCTTGACTAATTTACTATAACTAATTACAGACCTATTTCTAAACTCCCTTTCATGGCTAAAATACTTGAAAAATTTGCAAATCAGCAACTTCAGGAACATTTAGAAAAATATAAAATACTTTTCCCAAATCAACATGGTTTTAGAAATTCACTCAGCTCAGAAACTCTATTAATATCGCTATCCGATATAATACTTAAAGGCTTAGACAACGGCCAAACATTCATTATTATTTTCTTTGACATCTCAGCTGCATTTGACACTGTAAATCATTTCATTCTCTTAAAAAGACTAGTAGAAATTGGTATATGCGATAATACAATTAACTGGTTCACTTCATATCTGCACAACAGATCCTACATTGTCAAAACTAATTACAACGAATCTAAACAAATACCTCTTCCCCATGGTATTCCTCAAGGATCCTCCTTATCTTCAAACTTTTTAATATTTACTTACTCCCATTATGTAAACTTCTTTCAAACCTTAAATTAACTTACTATATTTATTAGAGATGTGAATCGGAACCGGAATCGGTTCGGATTCCGGTTCCAATTCACATTGTGTTTTTTTTTTCGTCCGGCCCGATCGCGGTTTTTATTTATCAGCTGCGCCTGAGCCGATAAACAAAAAACCTACCCTGACCCTTTAAAACTAATCCCTTAGTGTGCCGTTTTTCCCGCCCTCCCCCAAAACGATAAGAGAACCCCCCGGACAATATCTTGGGGTTTTCCTATTGTTTGGGGGAGCCCCCGATTTCTGACGATTTTGAAAATATCGTACGATATTTTCAATCGTCCGAAGCCCGATTCACATCCCTAATATTTTTGCAGATGATGTTCAGATTCTTTTACCCATAAATACTAATCTTACTAATTCACTAAATCTCTGTAACTCGTATCTCACTACAATACAACAATTACTAATACAAATATCCCTCAACCTTAATCATAATAAAACAGAAATACTTTATATTTGCAATAAATCCTCTCCTGAGTTTGATATCCATTTTAACAACTACCTTTCTAATAAAAATATTTTACTCAATGCAAGGGATCTTGGAGTCACATTGGATTCAGAATTCTGCTTTAAACAACACATTAATAATATCATTAAAGAAGGTTTCTACAAGCTTCAAATCTTAAAAAGGATTAAACCTCTCCTTCACCATCATGATTTTCGTATAGTTTTGCAAGCCCTTCAGATCTCTAAATTAGACGATTGTAATTAGAGATGTGAATCGGAACGGGTATCGGTTCGGATTCCGGTTCGGATTCACATCATGAAACTTTTATCTTGCAGTCCGATCAGGTTTTTTTTATCGACTGCGTCCGAGCTGATAACCAAAAAATACAACCGACTCTTTAAAATGAGTTTGTTAGTATCCCCCCACCCTACGGACCCCCATGTGACAGGGTATCCGTGCCATTGGCCGGTCCCTGTCACATGGTAGGAGCAATGGACGGCCGGCGCCATCTTTAAAAATGGGGCGGGCCATCCAGTGCACCTACCATGTGACAGGGGCCGACCAATGGCACCAATAGCCCCTGTCACATTGTAAGAGCAAAGGGCCATCGGCGCCATTTTGATTTGTGGCAGCTGACAGCCCGAGTGCGGGAGAATGCTCCCGGGACCCCCGATGGACCACCAGGTATTTAAAAATTTGGGGGGGGGGGGGTCCGGAGGGTGGGGGGATACTAACAAACTCATTTTAAAGGGTCAGGTTGCGTTTTTAGGTTGTGTCCTTTTTTCCCACCCCCCCATAATGATAAGAAAACCCACTAAATTAATCATGGGGTTTCCTATCGCTATTGGGGACCCCCCCCCCCCCCCCCGATATCTGACAATATTGAAAATATCGGACGATATTTTCAATCGTCAGATAAATGATTCACATCCCAAATTGTAATGCAATACTTCTTGGATTATCTCCTTCTACAATTACTCCACTTCAACTTTTGCAAAATGCTGCTGCACAACTACTTAGTAACCTCAAAAAGTCGGATCACATCACTCCAGTGCTCAAAGATCTTCACCGGTTACCAATATTTTATAGAGGACAATACAAGACTCTATCTCTTATTCACAAAGGGGCAGATTTTCAAAGGGTTACGTGCATAACCCCGAAAACCTGCCCCTGCGCGTGCCGAGCCTATCCTGTATAGGCTTGACGGCGCATGCAAGCCCCGGGACGCGCATATGTCTCGGGGCTTGCAAAAAGGGGTGGGGCATGGGCGGTCCTGGGCAGTCCGGGGGGCGGGGCGGGGGCATGGCAGCAGCTTCCAGGTACACTGGCATTTGCCGCTGTGCTCTGGATCGCGGGCCGGCCATTGGCCGGCACGCGTAAGCTACACCTGCCGGGAAGCAGGTGCGACTTCTCTGACAAAGGTAAGGGGGGGTTTAGATAGGGCTGGGGGGCGGGTTAGGTAGGGGGAAGGTGGGGGAGGTGGAAGGAAAGTTACTTCCGAGGCCACTCCGATTTCAGAGCGGCCTCGGAGGGAATGGAGGAAGGCTGCGTGGCTCTGTGTGCAAGTTGCACAATTGTGCACCCCCTTGCACGCGCTGACCTGGATTTTATAACATGCGCGTGGCCTCGGAGGGAACTTTCCTTCTACCCCCTCCCACCTTCCCCTCCCTTCCCCTCCCTAACCCGCCCCCCAGCCCTACCTAAAACCCCCGTTTATTTAACAAGTTGTGCCTGCCTCTGAGCATATGTAGGTTGCATGCGCCAGCCAAGTGCCGGCGCGCGATCCCCTACACTATTGGCCCTACGGAGGCCTCTGGCCACGCCCCCGCCCCACCCCAGACTGCCCATTCCCCACCCCTTTTTTCAAGCCCCAAGACATACATGCGTCCCGGGGCTTTGCGGGTGTCACCGGACCTATTCAAAATAGGCTCGGCGCATGTAACCCCCCTACACGCATAAATCCAGCTGGATTTTACACGCTTAGGGCTTTTAAAATCTGCCCCTGAGCTTGTAAAAGATGAATAGGTATAGAAATGGAACTAGGCTTTTCTAGGGGCCTGATTTACTAAGGCTTTTCTCCCATTCTGTGTCTATGAGAAAAATGTTTAATAAATAAGGCCCCTAGTGTGGTGAACATTAACTACTTCATTAAAGTGTTATGTACTATTTTTGCAGATAAATGTCATATTTCACCTTCCATTGTTGACAGACAAAAATATTACACTTCCTACATACAGGCCAATACATTACAGTGCGTTCCGTCGGAGCGCACTGTTAACCTGCCCTTGGACGCGCGTTTTCCCTTACCCCTTATTCAGTAAGGGACAGAAAACACGCTTCCAACCTGCGGCACCTAATAGCGCCCTCAACATGCAAATGCATGTTGAGGGCCCTATTAGGTATGCCCGCGTAATACAGAAAGTAAAATGTGCAGCCAAGCCGCACATTTTACTTTAAGAAATTAGCGCCTACCCAAATGTAGGCACTAGTTTCTGCCGACACCGGGAAAGTGCACAGAAAATTAGTAAAAACTGCTTTTCTGTGCACCCTCCAACTTAATATCATGGCGATATTAAGTCGGAAGTCCCGAAGAGTAAAAAAAGTAAAAAAAATATTTAAAATGGGCCGGTGGCCGTAGGGCCGAAAACCGGACGTTCAATTTTGCCGGCGTCCGGTTTCCGAGCCCTTGGCTGTCAGCGGGCTCGAGAACCGACGTCGGCAAAATTGAGCATCGGCTATCAAACCCGCTGACAGCTGCCGCTCCGGGTCAAAAGGAGGCGCTAGGGACGCGCTAGTGTCCCTAGCGCCTCCTTTTGCCCGTTTCTACTACACCACCTAATTTAAATACAGAATACTCGCCTGTGCGCACTCCGGGAGAGCGGGCGTTCGTCCGCTCTCCCGCGGACTTTACTGAATCGGCCTGACTGTGATTCTGTATCATTCACAGATATTCAAACTTGGATATGCATTACACTGTATGTATGTCAGTTACAGCCTCTAACAGTCATTTCAGCATCTCTTTTAATACATTTTCCAACGCATATGTTATACAGCAGTGACATTTTTAGCTTCATCTTGACTATTTATTGCTCAACATCTGAAGCTGATATTTTGACAAACGTTCCCATATTAATTTGCAACCTATATTCTTATTGATGTACTCAATCTGTACATAATGGGGTAGATTTTCAGACCGCGCAAATAGGCGTACTTTTGCTGGCGCATCAGGCGCAAGCAAAAGTACGCGGAATTTTAATAGATACGCGCGGAGCCACGCGTATCTGCTAAAATCCGGGATCGGCGCGCGCAAGGCTATGGATTCTGTATAGCCGGCGCGCGCCGAGCCGCGCAGCCTACCCCCGTTCCCTCCGAGGCCGCTCCGAAATCGGAGCGGCCTCGGAGGGAACTTTCTTTTGCCCTCCCCTCACCTTCCCCTCCCTTCCCCTACCTAACCCACCTGCCCAGCCCTGTCTAAACCCCATCCTTACCTTTGTCGGGGGATTTACGCCTCCCTCCAGGAGGCGTAAATCCCCGCGCACCAGCGGGCCGCTAGCGCGCCGGGACGCAGCCTGGGGGCGGGTCCGGAGGGCACGGCCACGCCCCCGGACCGCCCCGGGCCGTAACCACGCCCCCGGACCCGGCCCCAAAACGGCGCTGTGCTCGGTCCCGCCCCCGACACGCCCCCCTCCGAAAACCCCGGGACTTACGCGAGTCCCGGGGCTCTGCGCGCGCCGGTAGGCCTATGTAAAATAGGCTCACCGGCGCGCAGGGCCCTGCTCGCCTAAATCCGCCCGGATTTGGGCGGATTTAGGCGAGCAGGGCTCTTAAAATCCGCCCCAATATCACTGGCAGATCAATAAATGTTAAATATATACAGAAACTTCTAAAAAAACAAACAAAAAACCCTCACAAGCTTTATGTAGTGCTATTCCAAAGATTATTTCTGTTTTTGTTTTGCTGTACTGTTTAACACTTAACCTATGTCCAATAAAATGTGTAGTTCACATTGGACAGACTGAAAACATTGTACCAAATTGCACCCAGCTGTTTTATGTTTTATAAGTCTAGAAGTGAATATCCCAGAAGAATGCAGTGCAAGCCCCTGGCTATATTAGAACTTCTGGTTCATCTGATCCCACTTCTATAAATAGAAGTGGACTTTTTGCAAATCTAAATAGTACTTTTGGCAAATCCATAGATGCACATTTTACAGGACTCGTTAATCTTCCATTTATTTTGCAAAAATGTACCTATTTTAAACAAATGAAAATATTTTTGACAATGAATTAATCCTATAGTGAAGAATGTTATGAAACAGCAAAACATAGCTATGATAAAATTATTCATGGAGGAATGAACGTTTTGTACATCTTTACTAATGTTTCTTTCTCGTACCCTAATGAAGATTTAGGAATAGAGGAGTAGCTAAATGGTTAGCTCAGCAGGCTACTAACTACTGAAACCAGGGTCCAAATCCCACTGACATGCCTTTGGCAAGTCACTTCACCCTCTATTGACTCAGATAAGACATATAAAGCTGAATTTTCAAAAGTTGCATGCATAAAAATCTGTATATATGCGTGAAAATTGGATATACTCACTTATCTGCTATTTTAGAAAACTAGAACATACACGTGCAAGTAAAGGTGTGCGAGGAAATTTTTCTCTTGTAAAAAGGGGACAATCTAGGGTGTTCCCAGCAGGTCTGACATTTACGCCCGAAAGATGCTATTTTATAAGAGATTTACTCATATAGATTTAGCAGTCTGCTTCCGTTTATTTATTTAGGCATTTTATATTCCATCATTCCAAAAGAAGATCACCACGGTTTACCAAATCAGCATCCTTATTCTTGGTCAACATTCCCACACCGTGTCAATAACCATATTGCAGGTCAACACTACAGCAAATACAGATCCTAGTTTATATTCATACAATTTCTAGGTCAATACAACTACAGATACAAATTCTAATTCTACGCTATATTTCATTCATTGCTTATTGCTCGCTCCACTAACATTATCTCTGGTACTGATTTTGAAGTTATTATTGACATATTGGCATTTTACGTTATATCGTAAGCATTTCTAAAGAGCCATGTTTTCAGTTAATGCTTGAAACTCTTTCCTTCTATTATCCAACATAGGGCCTCATTTTCCAAAGCTATCGCAGGCTTGCGCTGTTAGCGCAAGCCTGCGATAGCTAGCGAAAGTAGTGCAGGCCTTCGCTACTGAAATCGGGGCGGAGTCGGCCCCGGAAGAGGAGGAGTCGGGGGCATCACCGGGGCCGACTCCATGAGGACAGCGCGCCGAGTGGAAAGGTAAGGCCCTTTTCGCTCTCTATTTCGCGCCCAATTACTACACCTTCTATGGTGTAGTTATTGGGCGCGATGAGGGCAGCCCCCCCCCCCGCTTCGGCCCCCGCCCCCCACTCCATTAGCGTGATTTTCTAAAGTATCGCAGGCCTGCGATACTTTAGAAAATGAGGCCCATAGTGATTCTGGAAGAGAGTTCCACAACTTGGGGCCTGCTATGGAAAACATTCAGTCTCTTATTTGCATTAGGTGTGTGTTCTGAATAGAACGCACCATTAGAAGTCCTTTGTTTTGTGATCTTAGTGCTCTCTGTGGTGCGTAATGTTGTAGTGATACTCCTAATAAAGATGGGTTAATATTGTTGATATTCAAAATTAGAGTTAGTACTTTATATTGAATTCAGGATTGTACAGGAAGCCAGTGCAGTGCTGTCAGTGAGGGGGTGATGTGGTTAAATCTCATTGTCCCTAGTAAGATTCTAGCAGAGGCATTTTGAAGTAATTGTAGTGGTTAGTCCTGAGGGTAGGCCTAGTAATAGGGAGTTGCAATAGTCTAAGTCTGAAAATATTAGTGTTTGTAAGACAGTGCCAGTGTGGAAGTTCTGTATTGTTAATAAGGGTTTCAGCCAATGTAATATTCTCAGCTTGGTGTATCCTGTTTTGATTAATTTGGGGCGGATTTTCAGACTCCGCGAATAGGCCTACTTTTGTTTGCGCTCCAGGCGCAAACAAAAGTACGCTGGATTTTAGTAGATACGCGCGGAGCCGCGCGTATATGCTAAAAACCTGGATCGGCGAGCGCAAGGCTATTGATTTTGTATAGCCGGCACGCGCCGAGCCGCGCAGCCTACCCCCGTTCCCTCCAAGGCCGCTCCGAATTCGGAGCGGCCTTGGAGGGAATCCTCTAACGCCCTCCCCTCACCTTCCCCTCCCTTCCTCTACCTAACCCACCCGCCCGGCCCTGTCTACACCCCCCCTTACCTTTCTCCGGGGATTTACGCCTCCCGGAGGAAGAAGTAAATCCCCGCGCGCGAGCGGGCCTCCTGCGCGCCGGGCCGCAACCTGGGGGCGGGTACAGAGGGTGCGGCCACGCCCCCGGACCGCCCCGGGCCGTAGCCACGCCCCCGTACCCGCCTCCAAAACGCTGCCGACACGCCCCCGAAACGCCGCGACGACCGGGCCCGCCCCCCGACACGCCCCCCTCGGAGAACCCCGGGACTTACGCGAGTCCCGGGGCTCTGCGCGCGCCGGTAGGCCTATGTAAAATAGGCTCACCGGCGCGCAGGGCCCTGCTCGCCTAAATCCGCCCGGTTTTGGGTGGATTTAGGCGAGCAGGGCTCTGAAAATCCGCCCCCAAGCTTATAAGCTTTTTCATAGTGAAATTCTCATTGATCTGTATTCCTAGGTCTCTTACTTGATACGAGGGAGTGATATTAATAATTGCTAGGTCTATGATTGGCGGTTTGATTATCGTGGTGTCTCTTCTTAACCACACCATTTCATATTTTTTTTGTCAGTTTCAGTTGAAAGAGTTTTTATTGTATATACTTCATGTATTTTGACAGAGACAATGTGGTTTTTTCAAATATTTTGTCAAAAGGGACGAAGAATTGTATGTTGTCTGCATAAAGGAAGAAGTTGATTCCTAGATTTGCTAGTAATGCGCATATAGGCAGTAAATAAATGTTGAATAGTGTGGCCGAGAGTGCTGAACTTTAGGGGACACCTGCATTGATTGGGAAGGTGTCAGAAATTTGATTGCCCAGTTTGACTTGGAAATGTCCTATCTTTTAGGAAGGAAGAGAACCATTTGTAAACATTTCCATCAATTCCAATTTCTCTCAGCTGGTGGCATAGCAGGGTATGGTCAACTGTGTTGAATGCTGCTGTTTGGTCAATTAGTACAAGGATATATGATTCATTGTTGTCAAACTCCTGAAGAACAGGATTGGCCAAGGAGATGAGTAGGGTTTTGTTGAGTGATTTTTTCTGAATCCAAATTTGTTTGGGTATAGTATATTATTATCTTCTTAGTGGTTCCCTAATTGAGTTAACACTGCTTTTTCTAGGACTTTAGCGATGAAAGGCAAATTGGATATTGGTTGGTAATTGTCCCAATCATTGATTCTGCAAGTTTAATTTTTTTGGATTGGTTTAATCACAGCTTGTTTGCCCTAATGGGAACAAATCCTTCTGTTAGTGAGTGGTTTATTATGGTTTTGAATATTGGAATTATTACACTTTTTACTTTTTTAGGGTACTTGTAGGGATAGGGTCCAGTGGATGGGTAGAGGTTTCATTTTTGTGATAAATTGGTTTATTTCAAATTTAGAAACTGGGTTGAATGAGTTCTATTTCACTTGCCCAATTTTTCAGGCTCTTTTGTTGGTAGGCAGATGGAGAATTGTGTTTTTAGTGTATTGATTTTGTTTAACAGCGAAGTAGCATATTCAATGCACGAGTACTTTGAAAAGTTGTAGTTATTTGAGATGGAGGAGGATGGGTCTTTGATTAGGTTTTTAACTGTTTTGAGGAGCAATTTATAATTAAATATTACACCATAAATCTGTGTTGTGTAGTAGTCCTTTTTTGCTTTATTGATTTGTTCACAGTATTTTGTTAATAGGGATTTGTATTTTCTAAGGGATTCTGTATTGCTTTTTCTGTATTGTATTTTCTAAGGGATTCTGCCATTGCTTTTCGGATTTTATCAGGGTCTATTTAGTGTTCCTTAGCTCTTCGCTATACCCAGGCGATGAGGTACTCCCAGCGGCATTGATGAAATCTGACATCTAGAACCTCTCGAACTTGGTAGGTGGTATCTCCTGGCACGGAAGGATCTGCAGATTTGTGAGCTCGAGGATGGTACCTGGAGAGGATGAGAGGCTTCAAAAGCGACACATGGAAGACATTGTGCACATGCATAGAGGAGGATAAGCACAAGTGATAGGAAACAGCTCCTACGCGCTCGGCAATGCGGAATGGTCCACAGAATCTGGGGGTGAATCTGCGGGAAGGAATCCGAAGTTGTAGATTCTTTGTACTCAACCAAACACTGTCCCCTGGGAAGTAGACTGGTGCTGGCTGATGGTGGCTGTCTGCCCATTTTTTGGCAGAACGGGCAGCTCTTTGCATTTTCTTTTGGATAGACGTCCAGAGGGCAAGTAGCTGGCGGGCAGAGAGTTGCACTGTTGGAAGTGCGCTGGGTTCAGGCGAGGGCAAGGGCGAAGTTGCTTCCCTTAGACAGCTAGGAAGGGAGAACTTCCTGAAGTGGAGTGTGTATGGTTGTATGAAAATTCCGCCCATGGGAGTAGTTTGGCCCAATCGTCTTGCCTTTCGTTTACAAAGGAATGCAGGAAGGTCTTCAGAGTCCAGTTCGTACATTCAGTCTGCCCGTTACTCTGAGGGTGGAAGGCTGATGAGAGACTCAACTGGACCTTGAAGCGTTTACATAATGCCTTCCAGTAGCGGGCGGTGAATTGTGGTCCTCGGTCCGATATGATATCCTGGGGAAGACCATGAAGTCGGAACACATGTTGAACAAACAAATTAGCCAAGTCGGGCGCTGAAGGCAATTTCGACAGGGGAACAAAATGTGCCATTTTGGAGAACCGGTCCACTACAACCCAGATGACCATGTTCCCATCTGATGCTGGGAGATCCACCACAAAGTCAGTGGAGATGTGCATCCAGGGCTCCACCGGGATAGGCAAAGGGTGTAACAATCCTCTAGGTTTCCCGCCAAGTGGTTTCTGCAATGCACAGGTGGGGCAGAAGTCGACGAAGAGAAGAACATCTTGTCTTACCGTTGGCCACCAATACTACCGGTTGAGGAGGTCTAGCGTCCCAGTACGGCCCGCATGCCCTCCAGTGAAGGATTCATGGGCCCATGCCAGCATGGCCCTTCGAGAGTGGCGTGGGACTACGGTCTTTTCTACGGAAGACACGGAGGTGGCGGCTAGAGGCACCTTCCTGGGATCTAAAATGTACTGGGGCATCTCTGGAGTCTCTTCAATCTCGGTGGACCGTGACAGGGCATCCGCTTGCACATTTTTTGAGCCAGGGCGATATCGCAGAGTGAAGTAAAACCGGTCAAAGAACATAGACCACCGGACTTGTCTCGGGTTCAGACGCTAGGCTTGGCATAGGAAAGAGAGATTCTTATGATCCGTGTAAATGGTGAAGGGGAGATTGGCTCCCTCCAACCACTGCCCTCCATTCTTCCAGGGCGAGTTTCACAGCAAGCAGTTCTTTGTCGCCGATCCCGTAATTACTCTCAGCTGGGGAGAACATCCTTGAGTAATAGGAAGACGGGAGAAGCTGTCAAGTGTTGGAGTGCTGGCTCAACACTTCTCCAACAGCTACATTCGAGGCATCAACCTCAACCACGAACGGCCGACTGGGATCAGGATGGCAGAGGCATGTGTTTTGTAGGAAGGATCTTTTCAGATCTTCGAAGGCTTGGCAGGCTTGGGCAGGCCAGTCTACTACATTGGCTCCCTTCCGGGTGAGCGTAGTCAGAGGAGCCACTATGCGGGAATAATTGGGGATGAAATGCCGATAAAAGTTAGCAAAGCCGAGGAACCGTTGTAACGCCTTGAGGCCCCTCGGCCGTGGCCAGTTCCTAATTGCAGCGACTTTCTCCGGATCCATCTAGAAGCTGTCAGCTGAAACAATATACATCAGGAATGGCAAGGAAGTTTTTTCAAAGCTGCATTTCTCAAGCTTAGCATATAAGCTGTGCTCTCTGAGTATTTGGAGCACCTGGCGAACATGCTGGCGGTGCGTAGGCAGGTCACGGGAGTAGATCAGGACGTCATCGAGGTAGACAATCACACAGATGTTGAGTAAATCCCGTAGCACCTCGTTCATCAAGTGCTGGAAGACCGCTGGGGCACTACAAAGGCCAAAGGGCATTACGAGGTATTCGTAATGCCCATCTCGGGTATTGAACGCGGTCTTCCATTCATCTCCGGGACGGATTCTAACTAAGTTGTAGGCCCTGCGTAGATCCAACTTAGTAAAGACTCTTGCACCTTGGAGCCGATCAAGTAGTTCTGGGATCAACGGGAGAGGGTAGCGGTCCCGTTTCGTAATCGCGTTGAGCCCTCGGTAGTCGATACAGGGTCTCAGGGAGCCATCTTTCTTGCTGACGAAAAAATAATCCTGCCCCGGTGGGCGACTTTGGCAGGCAAATGAATCTGTTCACCAAATTCTCAGTGATGTACTCAGAAATGGCCCGTGTCTCGGGCAGGGACAAGGGTACACCCTACCCTGAGGTGGCATAGTTCCGGGCAACAAGTCAATAGCACAGTCATATGGGCAGTGCTGCGGAAGGATTTCTGCTTTAGTCTTCGAGAAGACATCGGTAAAGTCCTCGTATGGAGCTGGAGGGCCAAGGGCGGAGTGCAAAAGCAGAAGTGCTGGAAGCTTGGGAACCTTCATACAATGAGAGAGGCATTAGGGACTCCACTTAGTGATTTTCAGAGTATCCCACTGGATCACAGGCGAGTGCTTCTGGAACCACGGCAGTCCCAGCACCACGGGGTGGACAGTCTTTTCGAGAATCAGGAAGGCTATCTCCTCTGAGTGGATTGCCCTGGTGCGGACTGTGATGGGAGCCGTGGCAGTCAATATGCAACCTGGAAGGAGCGTTCCCTGAATGGAGGTAATTTGAAGTGGAACTTCTCGTTTCTGCGTAGGAATCTGCAGTTGAGAGACAATTACCTCTGGCTCCGGAATCCAGGAAGGCGAGGGTTTCCAAAGACCCTCCGGGAAATTCCAAGGTGATGGGTATCATACTCTGAGGAGCTGTGGCACAAACTAGGAGGAGCTCCTCCCGACCTCCTAGGTTCTGGAGTTTTCCGCACGCTCCTGGCATCGTGCCAAGAAATGGCCTTCCTGACCACAGTAAAGGCACAAGCCCCTTGAGCGGCGGCGTTGTCTCTCCTCAGGGGAGAGCGGGGCACATCCCAACTGCATGGGTTCAAAGGCAGAAACATCAGGCCGGGCAGGTCTGGGTGAAGGCAGCAGGTGAGAGGAACTGCAGGCAGGGCTGTGCTTTGTCGTGCGTAACTCTCGTGCTCGCTGTTGCAGGTGGCGATCTATGCGGGCAGCCATGTCAATGAGGGCGTTAAGATCTTCCGGGAGATCCCGGGTGGCAATCTCGTCCTTGATGCGCCCTAACAACCCTTCCAAGAAGATGGCTTTAAGGCTATCGTCCTGCCAACCTACTTCCTGAGCGAGAGTTCTAAAGTCCATTGCATAGTCCGCCAGGGATCAGGATCCTTGGCGAAGCTGTAGCAAATCTGACGTGGCTGAGGCCTGGCGGGCTGGTTCATCAAAGGCTTGGCGAAAGTTGGTGACAAACTGCTGCAAGTCATCCAAGGAGGAGTTGTTACGCTCCCAAAGGGGGGAGGCCCACACCAGGGCCTTTCCATCGAGCAGGGAGAGAATGTACGCTACTTTGACGGAATCCGTCGGAAACTGCTGGGGCAATTGAGAGAAGCGCATGAAACACTGGTTCAAAAACCCATGGCAGATCCTAGCATCTCCAGCGTAGTGAGCAGGCGGCGGCAGCTGAGTCACGGGTAAGGCTGCATCCTCGGGTCTTGAACCCACAGCAGGCGAAGAACGAGTATCGTGGGCATCCATTCGGGCAGCCTGTTGCCCAACAGATCTGGCCAGGACATCCAGGTATTGTTGTTGTTGTTGTAGCTGCAGAGCCAACCCAGGGAGATCCTGGGGTCCTGGTACCTCGGCCGAGTCCCTGGCCTTGCAATCTGTTGTGGAATGAGCTGTTTAGTGGACCCTTGGGCCGACCTGTGAGAGACTGGGGAGAGGTGTACTATAGTCTCTAGTGAGTGACAGGTCGGGAGGCGGATACCAGGCAGGAGCTGGACGTGAGCTTCACCCTGGAAGCCAGTACTCCCCCGGGAAGAGCCCTTAGTAGCCCAGCCGCTGGGACTTAGGTGATTCACCCTGGAAGCCAGTACTCCCCCGGGAGGAGCCCTTAGAAGCCCAGCCGCTGGGACTTAGGAGATCACGGAAGCTGGAGCTGGAGCGGGCAGGCAGGGATCAAAGGTCAGGCAGGAACTGAAGCAGGCTGGGACAGAAGCAAGCAGGAACTGAAGCAGGACTGGCTACTGGAACCAGACAGGAGCTGAAGCAGGACTGGCTACTGGAACCAGACAGGAGCTGAAGCAGGACTGACTACTGGAACCAGACAGGAGCTGAAGCAGGACTGGCTACTGGAACCAGACAGGAGCTGAAGCAGAACAGGTTACTGCAAGCAAGTCAGACAGAAGCAAGACTTGGGCACGGAGTGAAACAAGTCTCAGGCAGGAACGGAGTTGCTAACGCAATAGCACAATCCGGGGCACGGCGCAACAGAGAACCGCAAGGAACCCCATTGCAAGGCAAAGTCCTGGGCTCCGCGGCGGTCTTACAAAGGCCGCGGTATCTGCGTCACAGATAGGGTGGAGCCTTCAGTGGCGGGAAACGGCCTTCATAAGCACGGCTTGTGCGCGCGCGCCTAGGGCGAAGGCATCCAGGCAGGAATTCCTGGCGGAGTCTCCCCCGCGGGGATGCCGCGAAACAGGCCGCAGACCCTCGGAGATGGGCCGGGACCAAGGAGGTAAGGGCCTAGTTGCGGCTGCCGCGACTGGGACCACAACATAAACAACAAAATTAAACCATTGATAAAGATAAAAAGTTAAAAATTAATGGCCAAAAAACTTAATTGAAAGTGGTGTAATCATATTGTATTTAAAAATTTAAAATAATGATGATTCCGGTGGTTGCCTATTTATAGAATTTCAAATGGCTTCCATATTCACAGCGTTCTTAAAATCCATGTAGCATACTAAAAGATGTTAATCAAAATTAAACAAAAATCAGAGATTGAAACACATTGAACAGTATAAAATAAAGCAAAAAACTCTCTCGTTGTGATATACTGGTGACCATTGTGTTGTTAATCAATTTTAAAAAACAAACAAGAATGAATGTTGTGCAACTATACAATAGGAACTAGAGATGTGAATCGGAACCGGAATCTGTTCGCATTCCAGTTCCGATTCACATGTGGATTTTTTTGTATCTGGCCCGATCACGGTTTTATTTATCAGCTGCGCCCAAGCCGATAAACAAAAAACTCACCCCGACCCTTTAAAACGAATCCCTTAGCTTCCCCCACCCTCCTGACCCCCCCCAAAAACTTTTTACAGGTACCTGGTGGTCCAGTGGGGGTCCCGGGAGCGATCTCCCGGTCTGGGCCGTCTTCCCACTCCCGGGCCGTCGGCTGCCACTAATCAAAATGGTGCTGATGGCCCTTTGCCCTTACCATGTGACAGGGTATCCGTGCCATTGGCTGGACCCTGTCACATTGTAGTAACACTGATGGCCGGTGCCATCTTGTGCTCCTACCATGTGACAGGGGCTGACCAATGGCACCGGTAGCCCCTGTGACATAGTAAGGGCAAAGGCTATCAGTGCCATTTTGAATACTGGCAGCCGACGGTCCGAGTGCAGGAGGTCGCTCCCGGACCCCCGCTGGACCACCAGGGACTTTTAGCAAGTCTTGGGGGACCCTCCTGACCCCACAAGACTTGCCAAAAGTCCCTGGTGGTCCAGAAGGGGTCCAGGAGTGATCGCTTGTACTTGGGCCATCGGCTGCCAGTATTCAAAATGGCGCCGATAGCCTTTGCCCTCACTATGTCACAGGGGCTACTGCTGCCATTGGTCGGCCCCTGTCACATGGTAGGAGCACAAGATGGTGCCGGCAGCTGACAGAAGGAGGGCAGGAGATCACTCCTGGACCCCTTCTGGACCACCAGGGACTTTTGGCAAGTCTTGTGGAGGTCAGGAGGGTCCCCCAAGACTTGCTAAAAGTCCCTGGTGGTCCAGCGGGGGTCCGGGAGTGATCTCCTGCACTCGGGCCATCGGCTGCCAGTAATCAAAATGGCGCCAATAGCCTTTGCCCTTTCTATGTCACAGGTGCTACCGCTGCCATTGGTCGGCCCCTGTCACATGGTAGGAGCACAAGATGGTGCCGGCAGCTGACAGAGGGAGGGCAGGAGACACTCCGGGACCCCCCTGGACCACCAGGGAATTTAGGCAAGTCTTGGGGGGGGGGGTTGTTTAAAATTGCTATTTCGATGGCCAAATAATTTGGCCGCGATTTGTTGTATTTGTGGGAAATCGCGATACATTTCACGACGCAACAGATACAATAAATCCAGCCATATATGTTGTGGATTCGTGATACGTTGCAAACGAATGCACACCCCTAATAGAATATATGATTATTAGAGATGTTCATCGTTTTTTTAAATCGTTTCGGGCTTCGTTTTCGGGGCCCCCGTGGGAATTTCACTTTTCCTGCAGTTTGGGATTTTTTTTTCGGGGGCCCCCAATTTTTGGGTTAGTACACACTAACGGGTCAAAGTTAGTGCACACTAACTCCTGTTAGTGCGCGCTTACCCGAAAAACAAATTTTTCTGAAATTTCGGAAAAATTCCATTCATTTTTCGGTCAGTAATTTTTGAGAATGTTATTGGTCAGTAATTTTTGAGAATGTTATATGGGTCTCCTTTTGGAATGAGAAGTGATGTTCCTGCTGTTAGCCACCATGGTGTTAATTGTGGGTGTCTTATCAATAGATTGTTGCTCTCCTTTCTTTTGAATAATGAGCTCATTACCCTGCTATCTGCATATTTTAAATAGGAGTCTGCATTATTTAATGTAATTATGTTATTTTTGTCTTGGCTGTGTTCTGTGTACTAAAATCATGTTAGTAGAATTAGACATCAGTGTTACCAAACATAATAACACACATATTAGCCATAATATAGAGATACCAAGTCCTACTTTTTTCTTTTCAATTACAGCTTGAGATCTTTCCTTTTTAATGAGTACATGACCCAGAGATGTTGACAGTAATGATGGATATGTGGTTGTGTTTGGGAAAATCACCTGATGCGATGCCAGCAGGATAATACTCTAGATTCACTTTTGCTAATTCTTTCTTTCTCTCTATAATTTTTAAGAGTGCTCTTTTTATGCTCACTTTGCTAAAGAAATTGTCAGCTCAGTAAATAACTACTTCTGCGCTGTATAAGTGTTAAATCAAATAATACCACCAGATTGTCAAGGTCTGCCTTTCTGTGTAAATGATAGTACTCAAACTCCTTTTTTTCCCTGCCACCGTCAGATTAGCTTCACCCTTTAAACTAGCCTGCTATACTAATTGCTAAAGCTGTCAAAACTTTATATTGATGGAAAACACATAAAGCAGAGCTCTTCCATTAAAATACACAGTAGACAAAAATCATTATGGGTCCAATATTGAAGAGCCTCTTAGCTGGATAAGTAGGATTAAGCTGGCTAAGTGGCAGGTACTGAATATACGGCTATGTTCAGCTTCCGCCACTTAGCCGGATAAATATTTGTCTTGGGAGTGGGCGGATTGAGTGCGGCAATTTAGCCAATTATCTTAACTCAGCCTTATCCGGTAAAATTAACCAATAGTAGGACTAAAAGTATCTGGATATAACTTAACCGCTAACTATAAAATAGTCAGTTATATTCAGCAGCAGCATAGCCATGCTACTAAATATCTTTTCTAAGTTATCCAGGTAAGTTATATCTAGATAATTTAGATAACCAATATGCTTTGATGCTTTAGAATGGCTAAATGTATCGCTACCTCTGTACACCCCCAGCAGAAGATCAGCAAATAAAGGTCTTTTATAGGCACCCACCATACAAGGAGAAAGGTTAAGTGAAGTCAGAGAGAGATCAATATCCGTGGCCGGTCCCATGCTGTGGAATAGTTTGCCAGTAAATCTAAGATTAGAACCTGATTCCAAGCATTTCAAAAAAGACCTAAAAACTTGGTTATTCAGACTTGCATTTCAGCCCATACACACAGGGTAATAGTTTACGGCACTTAGCTCTTGAACTATTTGATTGATCTTACACGTCTTTGTAGCAGAATTGTATATTGTTTTAATTATGATTTAACCACATTATTTAATTTTTATCTTTATTGTAAACCACCAAGTTTGCACACAAGATTGATGGTCTATAAATTAAATAAATAAATAAACTGCAACACTGTTCCCCACTTAGATGGCAGGGGGATAAGAGGAATTGGATTCAGATGACAACCGAGAGCCTTGACTTCCATGGCCTGGGATACTGTAACATGGACATAAGGGAAAAAGCAGGACTGCTTCCATGGCCAAGTCCTAAAGGAAACAAAGAAAGCGTGCATGGGTGTAACTTGCTGGTGCGGCAGTTACTACCCTTAACCAATAAGCCTTGATACTTTTGATGCAACTCCAACATTGCTCTCTGCTTCAACGGCAGGGGAAAAGGGAAATTGGATTTAGACAGCAACCAACAAGGACCCCAACTTTTACAGCAGCAGTTATTACCCTTAATGGAAGGCATGGGATTACTACTCTTAACCAATAAGCCTTGATGCTTTTAATGCAACTGCAACATTGCTCTCTGCTTTGAAGAAGGTGGGTAGGGGCTGAAAGAAAGATTCAGGAACAACCAACACGAGCCATGACTTTTTTCAGTCTGGGGTATTGTTGCTCAGACATTAAGGAAAAAACACAGGACTTATATGACCAAGCACCTAAGCAGAGCACGTCAAGCAAAACTGACCAAAAAACTGCACGGCATGGCAGATGCTAACATGGGAAGCTTGCTGGGCAGACTAGATGGACTATTGGTCCTTTTCTGCTGCCATTTATATGTTTCTATCTTTCATATCTTTGAATATTGGGGCCTATTAGTCTATCTAGGACTTCCAAGCATACTGTTCAAACTGTCTGGGTAAGGTGGTTTTGGCCACTGACTGTACATATACTTACACAATACCAGTAGTATCCATTTATATTAAATACAAATTATTCTCTTCATAAAATAAGGCAAAACCTTTAAAGGAAGAGTTAGTTGAGAATAACCTATTAGCCAGCATCACGTGCAGTACAACTGCCAACAATGGTAGCATGAGGAACATGCAGTTGAGAGACAGAAAAACTGGTAAGTCTAACACTAGGAGGTATATCAGTAATTGCAGTCTTCCTCTTAATTGTCCTAGTGCTGTAGGTACACAAGTTTAAATATAAGCACTAAGGGGTAGATTTTAAAAAACTGTGCCTGCGCGTACTTTTGTTCGCGCGACCGGCGCAAACAAAAGTATGCCGGATTTTAATAAATACGTGCATAGCCGCGCATATCTTTTAAAAGCCTGGGTTGGTGCACACAAGGCTTCCCAAAATTGGCAGCCTGCACGCGCCGAGCCGCGCAGCCTGCCTCCATTCCCTCCGAGGCCGCTCCGAAATCGGAGCGGCCTCGGAGGGAACTTTCCTTCCACCCCCCCCACACCTCCCCCTCCCTTCCTCTCCCTAACCCCCCCCCCCCAGCCCTATCTAACCCCCCTACCATTGTTGGACAAGTTATGCCTGCCCGAGTCAGGCGTAACTTGCGTGCAGCGGGCCAGCCACTGGCGTGCAATTCCCCAGCCCAGGAGCAGTTTCGGAGGCCTCGGCCATGCCCCCGAAACGCCCCCGGGCCAGAACCACGCCCCCAGCCCCGCCCCCGAATGACGCGCCGCAGCAACATGCCCCCTGACACACCTCCAACACACTCCCCAGGAAAGCCCCGGGACATACGCATGTCCCGAGGCTTGCGCGCGCCGCCGAGCCTATTCAACGTAGGCTCGGCGCGTGCAGTGGGAACTCGGGGCAGGTTTTCGGGGGGGGGGGGGGTACGCGCGTATCTTATGCGCGTACCCCTTTGAAAATCTGCCTCTAAGTTTTTTCCTTTTTGAGTCATTTTGCCTTTTTTTGCCCAGAATTATTATAATCTCATTCTTGGTCATTCCTCTGTACAGCGGCATCACTTACTAATGGGATGAATCCTGAAGACACTAAGCAAGCCTGGATAGGGATTTGCTGTGGAAAAATGTTGTTTTACTTTTTAGATTGTTTCTGGGAGGTTTTTTCCCCATGATTTTTGGTTCATGGATTGCTTGATTTGTTTCATTAGTATAAAAAAATTAATCAAAATTTTAAAAAACCCCAAAAAACCTAAAATGGCCAAAAAGCTAAAACTATGCCTCCCTCCCACCATCCTGAAAAAATTCTGGTGCTAGGATCCCCCTGGTCCCCACTTACCTGGTCCAGTGGAGATTTGCTGGATAGTACTAGGCCGAAGCCTTGGACTTGCCTAGGCCATGGCCACGGTAGGTCGCAGCTGCTTTGGCCTGCTCAAAGCCAATACCACAGCCTAGGCCAGAGCCTGGAGGCAGGCCTGACAAAGCACAGCCTGGAGGCTGTGTCCTGATGCTGGGGACCTTGGCCCGGACCCAGGCCCGACACAACAACATGACCTGGAGGCTGGGTCCTGATGCCTGGGCCTTGTCAGAGCCCTGTCCTAGGCCTGATGCCACGACCCTACCCAGAGGCTGGGTTCCGACGCTGGGGGCCTTGGCCTAGACCAGGCCCAACACCGCAACCCAACCTGAAGGCCAGGTCCTGATGCCAGCGTGTCAACCGGGATCCAGGCCTGACACCACAAACCAGCCCAGAGGCAGAGTCCCAATGCTGGGGCCTTGGCCTAGGCCAGATCCAGATCTCAGGCCCAATGCCATGACCTGACCCGGAAGCCAGGTCTCAGTGCTGGGACCTAGGCCTGGGCCCAGGCCCAATGTTGCAACCTGCCCTGAAGGCCGGCTCCTGATGCCTGGACTTTGGCAAAGACCCAGGCCAGATGCTGCTACCCAACCTGGAGGCTGGGTCCCTGATGCCTCAACCAGAACTGAAGGCCAGGTACTGATGTTGGGATCTGAGCCCAGACCCAGGTCCAATGTTGGGGTCTCGGCCAGGAGACCAGGTCCCAATGTCTGGGCCTCAGCCCAGTGTCAGGCCCAGGCCTCGGAACCCAGGCCCAGGCCTTTGAGCTCCTCTTTTCAGGTTCTCTTCTTTCTTTGGCTCTTCAATACCAAATGATGGTGTCTGTTGGTGTCATGCCAGAGTTAATTAAGTAGGTTGAGGTCCTGCATCACACTCATGCATTGGATGTGGCCCCTGCTTTGGGCCTTAGTCTATACCCTATGCAAGTCCCCAGCTTCATGCCTAGAACTAGACCCGATGCATTAGTTTAAAGTGAAATGAACAATATATATTTTTTCATTTGAGGGGCCCCCGATTTGGTTCAAGGCCCCCTGAATGAAACAAATTAGCCTTATTCATTGCGTTTTGCAGTTTTATTTTAAACGAATACACATCCTTAGTCTGGTTGGATTTTCATGGGGAAAGGATTTATCTGCAACTCCAAAGGCATTGTACTTGTCGACTGGCTTTTGAAGAAAAGACTTCACATAGTTATGATATCACAAAAAAATTAACTTTTAAAGGCAGTAGAAGGGAAGGGTGCTAGAGAGCCATGCCAAGAATAGCAGCATGATTCTCTCTCTCTCCAGCTCCCCAAAGTCATTTGGTATTTCCCAGTTTTCCTCTAAATAGTGGTATCCCCAGATGCTTAAACTCACCCTCTCTATGATAGCAAAGTCCCCTCAGCTGGGAGATTTTATCTTGGTCTATGTGGGCTGGAGGACCCCCAGAAGCACCCAACATGGTTTTTCACTGATATCAAGGGAAGGGAGACCTGGAAAAGAGGTGTAGGAGTGAACCCTATAGGCCAGTCAGCTCAGGAGATGTGCAGTAGAGAAAACTGAGTTAGTAGCAGGACACACCCTTGATTTAGTATTTATCAACTCAAACATCTGGAACTCACACCAAATAAAAAATCACCGAAATCCCATGGTCAGACCACTCCCTCATCCATGCCACTCTGACCCACAAAAACATACCCACCAGAATAACATAAGAACCATTTCATATCGCACTCCCTTTGATAGCGAAACATTGCAACAAAATCTCCAAGAAGAATTCAAAAACTTTGACTTCACAAATGCAGAAACAGCCATAACTTCATGGATCAACATTACAAAAGCAGTAGCTAATAAAACAAACCCAATCATCACAAAAAACAATAAAAACTCCAAAACACCACAATCAATGGTGCAATGACAGTGTAAGAACAGCCAAACGTGAACTCAGAAAAAAGGAGAGATCCTGGCGCAAAAACAAAACCACCCCATTACTCAATGCATACTGCTCACAATTAGCTATTTATAAAAAACTTATCCATAATACAAAGAAAGAGTTCTACTCAACCAAAATTACTAAATATCAACAGAACCCAAGAATGCTGTTCACATCATACAAAAACTCATCAAATCACCTAATGAAACAAGAACTCCTCCCAGCACAAACAAAAGCAACGATTTTGCAGAATTCTTCACTGAAAAAATCAGAAAATTAATAGACAACTCCATCAACAGCAACAATGCACACACCTAAACTCCAATATTATCTCTGGAAATTACATCAATCTGGCAAGAATTTGACTCCGCCTCATCACTTGAAATACAAAAAATAATTAAAAAAATGAATCCAGTCAACCATCCCATCGACAGCATTCCCATTCAAACTATTAAACTGCTCGACAACCCAGTAACTAAAAATAATAACATAGTTAACCTCTCTCTCACTGAAGGGAAATACCCTGAATGCTTAAAATCAGCAATCATTAAACCATTAATAAAAAAGAACAACCTAGACCAAAAAACCTCAGACCCATTTCAAACTTACCTTTCATTGCAAAAATCATAGAAAAAATCGTTCACTCCCAACTCTGACTACCTAGAAACAAACAAAATACTTCACCCCGCCCAGTTTGGATTCAGGAAAAATTTAAGTACGGAATCATTACTCCTATCACTAAATGACACAATTCTTCGAGGATTCGATAAAGGACTAAGTTACATTTTATTACTCCTGGACTTGTCAGCTGCCTTTGACACAGTCAATCATTCCATCTTACTTGACAGACTATCCGAAATAGGGGTAATGGGCACTATACTAAAATGGTTCACCTCATATTTATCTCAAAGAAGTTTCCAGGTAATATTTAACAACAATCTATCAAATAAAGTGAACCTAAATACAGGAGTCCCACAAGGATCTGCCCTGTCAGCTATTCTTTTCAACATCTATCTTCTACCAATCTGTCACAAACTGGATCGCCTTGGCCTGACTCATTTCCTATACACTAATGAAATTCAAATACTTGTCCCAATACAGAATACTCTTGAAGAAATCTACGAGAAAATAATCATCTATCTCACAGAAATCAAACAATGTCTATCCACCCTAAAGCTCATAATAAACATTGAGAAAACCAAACTAATCATCCTTGACAAAAAAAGTCAACAACTTACCCATACAACCACTCAGAACTGAAACCCCAAAACAATAATCTCTCCAGTTGATCATGCTAGAAACCTTGGAATCACCATAGACAAATAATTAACATTCAAAACCCACATAACAAATAAAATTAAAGAAGGTTATCACAAATTACTAACACTCAGACGTCTTAAGCGTTTCCTCTCACAGAATGATTTCAGAACAGTCCTGCAACTTCTCTTATTTTCTAATATAGACTACTGCAATACCCTACTCCTAGGCCTACCCCTTACCATCATATGTCCTCTCCAAATACTTCAGAATGCAGCCGAAAGAATTCTTACAGGAACTAAGAAACAAGAGCATATTACCCCAACCCTCATCGCTTTACACTGGCTCCCAATAAAATACAGAATAGACTAAAAAGTTTTAACAATCCTCCACAAAATTATCATAGGGCACAAAACTACTGGCTAACCAAACACATCGAATGTCATGCTCCAAAAATGAACCTTCGTTCAATGAATAAAGGCCTCCTCAAAATCCCTCACGTAAAAACCACACATCTGTTATCAACCCGTGAGAGAGCTTTATCCATCGCCAGCCCCTCAATATGGAACTCTTTACCTTTCAATCTAAGAATTCAACCAAACACCAAAACCTTTAAAAAAGAGTTAAAAACCTGGCTTTTGATAGGAGCCTATTCAGACGAACTCAACCAACAAAACCAACAAACTCCCACCTAATACAAACATTAAGAAAACAGAGACATCTTTTTTCTCCACCTATGATCTATCAACTCAACCATGAAACTCAAGAAGCCCCGCTTAAGAACTTTTTCCAATATAATAACTATCACCTTTCCTTTTGATTCTACTATTGTTACCTAATTTCTCAGCTATTATAACCTCTGTATAAACCCTGATTCTATTTTTCCCAATTTTTGATTACTGTAAACCGTTATGATGGCGAAACCGAATGATGGTATACAAAACATGTAAAAAATAAATAAAAAATACACAAAGATTCTACTATAAGAGGGCTGCATATAGTGGGGTAGATTTTAAAAGGGTTACTCGCATAAGTTATGCGCATAACCCTTTCAAACCTCCCCTGCGCGCGCCAAGCCTATTTTGCATAGGCTCGGCAGCGTGCACAAGCCCCAGGATGCGCGTAAGTCCCGGGGCTTTCCTGGGGGGCGTGTTGGGGGAGTTCCAGGGGGGTGTGTCACGGCAGCGCATCATTCGGGGGCGTTCTGGGGGCGTGGCCACGGGCATGGTTCCAGCCCGGGGATGTTTTCGGGGGTGTGACTGAGGCCTCTGGAATCGCTCCCGGGCTGGGGAATCGTGCAGCGGCGGCTGGCCAGGGCAGGCGTAACTTTCGCAATAAAGGTAGGGGGGTGTAGATAGGGCTGGGGGGGATGGGTTAGGTAGGGGAAGGGAGGGGAAGGTGGGGGGAGGCCGAAGGAAAGTTTCCTCCGAGGCCGTTCCGATCAGAGCGGCCTTGGAGGGAATGGGCAGCGTGCAGGCTCGGTGCGCGCAAGATGCACAAATGCGCATAGCCGCGCGTATCTTATAAAATCCGGTGTACTTTTGTTTGCGCCTGGTGCGTGAACAAAAGTACGCGCGGGTGTAGTTTTATAAAATATACTCCAGTAAGTACTGATGCAGTGGGGAGAAGCTGAGGCCTGGTTTGAGAAAGCTAGTGGAGATCCTAGGGTGACAAATGCTTTATCTGTGGTTTGAATAGTGAAGGGAAGGCAGAGGCTTAGCTACTTTGTTAGAAATATACTGCAGTGCTGCTGTGTTTAGTGATCTCCATCTTGCAGCTGAAAGCAGATCTTGATGTTAGGTGGGTTTTTGACTCAGAGTCTGAATTTGTTTCTTCTGACCTGGGAGATTTGTAAGCCTTCTCTGTGGGTCTATGATTTATCTTCTCTTTTGACATTCCCCCTTTCACTGTTTTTATTGGTATATCTTATGATTATCTCTACTCTGGAGCAGTAACAATGGAACATAAACCCTCATTTATTGGGGCTCTAGCAAAGTTTAATTGGACAATTATCAATGTCAGATCATACTGACTTTTTCTCTAAATGGCCCATGAGTAAGGCATTTTTGCAAAGGCCTAACATTAATTCTGGCAGAATCTATCATTTCTGGTCTAGTCATGGAAATCAAACTGCTTCTTGCTGATGTAAGTAATGCCATCAATGACCTAAAAGTTGAAATCACATGCCTTAAGGAGAGAGTTTTTCAGAATGAGATCCATAGAGAGGAAACAGATTGACCTTATATCTAATTTTATAGGCAAATGGAGTTGGAAAAAATGTCAAAGAGCGCAAGAAAAATCACCAGTATTGGAACAATATAAGAATAGAGATGTGATTCGGCCGAACCTTTCGGTTTGGCCTTTGTTGTCTGTCCACCGCAGGAAATTTCGTTTCCGCGTGTTCGGGACGATTTTATTTCAAATGCCCACAAACTGAAGCCCGAAACCCACCCCCAACACTTCAAATTCAATTATTACAATGGGAGGTTGTAAAAAAAAAAAAAACCCCAAAAAAACCCACCCCAACCCTTCAAATTTAATTAATTGCAATCCCCCCAAAACTTGCTGAAATTCCCTGGTGGTCCAGTGGGGTTCCGAGAGTGATCTCTCCCTTTCAGGCTGTCAGCTTCCAGTAATCAAAATGGCGCCGATGGCCCTTTGCCCTTACCATGTGACAGGGGCTATCGGTGCCATTGGCCAGCCTCTGCCACATGGTACGAGCAATGGACAGCCAGTGCCATCTTAAAAAATGTCACGGGCCATCCACTGCTGCACCTTTCAGTTGTTTTTTTTAACTATTTTCCTCATTTTATCAAAGTTTCCCTTTTGAAAGTTTAGTGTTTGAGCTGCAGATTTACTTATTGTCCCCCTTCCAGTTATTAGTTTAAATTTGATCATGTTATGATCACTGTTGCCAAGTAGCCCCACCACTGTTACCTCTCTTACCAAATCCTGCGTTCCACTAAGAATTAAAGCTAAAATAGCTCCCTCTCTTGTTGGTTCCTGAACCAATTGCTCCATGAAGCAGTTATTTATTACATCCAGGAACTTTATGTCTCTAGCAAGTCCTGATGTTACATTTACCCAATCAATATTGGGGTAATTGAAATCTAATAACCAAAAATGTGGAACCCAAATGGGTTCCACATTTTTGGTTATTCGATTTGCTGTTGTGGTTAACCACTGACTCCCCTATTTGAGTAGGGTAATTGAAATCTCCCATTATTATTGCACTGCCAAATTGGTTAGCTTCCCTGATTTCTCTAAGCATTTCATCATCTGTCTGACCATTTTGTCCAGGTGGACGATAGTATACTCCTATCATTATACTCTTAACTAACATACATGGGATTTCTACCCATATAGATTCTACTGAGCATTTAGTCTCTTGTATGATCTTTATCCTGTTGGACTCTATACCCTCCTGGACATAAAGTGCCACACCCCCACCAAGTTGATCCTCCCTATCATTGCGATATAATTTGTCCCCTGATATAGCATGGGGCAGGGGTCTACAACAAAATCTAGAATGAATTCTTCTTCTCTAGCGGAGTATGAACAGTTAGAGGTATCACCCAGAAGAAGGCATCATCAACTACAGAGAAAGAAACTGAGATTCTCCTCTCTGGAGCAATTAGATGAGAAAATGGACCTTTCAACACCTGGCTGATATTTAACATGTCAAAATGTTTTTGCTCTGCTTTGCTTTGTAATTGGCACTAATGTTATATCTCCTTTCATATCATTACTTATCCTACACCTTCTTTGCCCTAAGCTGCTGTTTGGAGTCTGCTAGCTCTCTATAGGAGGTTGCATGCCCAATAGTGTATGAATGGTGTATGAAGAAGTATACAGAAGAAAACAACAGAACACGTTAAAGGACTGGCTCAGGAGATCTGGACCAATCCACCTTAAACCCTATACAGGAGGGAATCCTTGTCCTGGGCAGACTAGGAAAGGAGTATAACTAGCCAGGCCCAGGACAGAAGAGGAGGCCCTGGGAAGAGAAGGAACATAGTGCAGACTCAGATTGTGAGCTACAAAATACATTGCTGTTTTTCTTGTTTAAAGAAGTGCTATGGTAAATAGAGCTGTTTTTCTGATGTTTACTAATAAAAGTTGATGAAAGACAAGCCAGAGTCTAACCTGGGACTATTCCCTGGCCAGCCACAGACTGCTCACGGTGCCATATATGGCATCAATTTAGAGACTTTCACCCTAAGCTTAGCACAGGTGGATGACCATGCCAAAAGAGAGAGAAAGAATCAGAATTGTTTTTGGCTTTTCCCTTTCTCCTAGGACCTTGCTGCAGCAGCCGCCAAGAGATTAATTCAGAGCAGGTTAAGGAGGGTAGCTCCACTTGAAGAGAAGGAATTATATTTAATAAGTTAGAGCAGAATAAACTTGTTATTGTGGTGTTCCGGAATAGGGAAGAGCCTCCAAAGAAACCTGTGTTCTCCTGGAGCCCAATAAGCTGACATAGAGCAAGTAGTACAGGCCCTCACAGAAGGGCAGCAGCAATTCCAGAGAGGGCTTCAAACCCTACTCAAACATTTTAATTAGCAACAGGAAACACTGACACAGTTAGTCCAAATAATGCAAACTGCCACAACACAGCAAGTGCCTCACCTCCTGTTTTGTTTAAAATTAAGATGGGAGAAGACCCAGATATCTTCTTGAAAATTTTTGAAAGAACTGCCTGCATGACTGGCTGGTACAGAGGCTAACTGAACCATGTACCAGGCCAATCTACTTACAGGCAAAAGCCAAGTGGCCTTTCAAGAGGCCAATCCTGATGGGAGAGCCAGCTATTCCAATGTTAAAACCACCATCCTAGAAAGGGTGGGTTAATTGACCGAAACCTATTGGCAGCAGAAACCATACCCTATAGCTCAGGGAAACACCACAAAGCCTTTTTCATTGGTTACAAGATGTTAGATAGAAATGGCTACACTCAGAGGCAAATGCAAGCCTTGAGGTAGCCAATCAGGTCCTTCTGAAACAGTTCCTTGATGGACTAGATGAGCCTATTTGGAATTGGGTGTGTTGGCATACAGGGCTCACTTTTGAGAGGGGGTTGAAAGTGGCAGATACTTTCCATCAGGCTCAACTGAGGCCAGAATTGGGGCAGAAGCTAGAAAGACAACCCGCACAGGGTTCCTGGCGTGCAGTAAAGTAACAGATCCCTTTGGAGCTGGACAGCTTAACTTCCATATTCAGGCCCCAACCAGAAGTCTCCCCCTGCTTATTTAAATTGTAGAAGGAGAAGCCAGAAATTGTCAATAACAAGAAAGCAAGGCCGCAGATATTTTCTCCTTCTGCTCATTCTGTGCAGGGAATGGACATGAGGAGGAATCTATTTATGGGAAAGAAAAGAACAACAAAAACTTTATAGGCAATGTGGAAGTCAAAGCGGAACAAGTCCCACAAGAGTACTCCCACTATGGAGCAAAAGAGCACAGTGTCAAGGAATGCCCCCTAGCTAGAAGATTATTTATTTGAATTTATTTATTGCCTAACTGCCGAGGCTCTGAGTGATTTGCAATTTCAACATACATAATCAAGTAAAACAAAAAAATTCAATAACTAAAACTTTACCAAATTAAAATTAAATTCCACAGAATCCTAATAAAAATAACAATACATTATAATAAAAGAAACAATAATAATAAAACTGGTCTTAAAGACACTTTAAACTTTAAAAATATTGAATCAGAAAAGCTTATTAAAAATAAAAGATATTCAAAAAGTGCCTGTTTAAATAAAGATCTAGAATGGGAATGCAAGCTATCGAAACCCCCCAAGGGGGAGCACAGTCATATGAAGGAAGGAAACAACAAACCCTTTATGGGTATTGTGGAAGCCATGGTGGAGTAAGTCCTGCAGATATGCTCCCATTGTGGAGTAGAAGAGCATGATGTCAAGTGCTGTCCCCAACTTGAGGATGATGAATGAGAGCTCAAGTGGGTGCACACTTTTGCAATGATGCAAAGTTGAAACTTGATGGATGGTCCACATGGGGACTTTTCATTGCTTGTCTGACTGCAGTGTATTTGCAGGAATATGAAAAATAAAGACACAATTTAAAGAAAAAGAATAATTTAATTTATCAGGTGAATTGTAATAGAATATGAGGAGAAGAAAAGTTTTTTTTCAGTTTAATGTTAAGCTTTGTGTTAAAACACAAACCCCCATAGGAATATAAAGCAAGAGCTGCAACATAGGCTCCCTGGTCCATGAATCCCCTCATATGATTGGACTATAAGAGCGATGAGATTGTGAGCCTTGTTTTTTTTCATTTATCAAATGAATTGTTAAAGAAAGTGAAAGATAGACCAGTTCATTTGTCTGTTTCATCACTGGTTAGGCCCTCTGTTAAAAAGTCAAAGTAGCAAAGAAAAAAAAAATCCTTTAATTGTTTGCTCTAGTTATCACACACTGGGGATTATGTGGGCTCCTCTGGCATTAAAATACCCTTCGGAAGCCCTTAGAGAAGATACATTCTTACCAGAAGGAGTTGTTAATCTGATTTTCCCAATAAGATCCCAGATATCTAAAATGCCAACACCAATGCTATAATACCACCATATCCATGTGAGATAAACTATATCAAATGAGGTGTTCTGTTATTGTCACTTTAGGATAGGCCACTTGTGGATTTTATAACCCACAAAATTGAGCTAAGATGCCTTACTTTGATTGATTAGAGATGTGCATTTGGGAGAAACAAAATAGAAAATAAAATAAAATTTCCTATTTCATCTCATTTGTTCTCAAAATGAAATAATTGAAAATCTGCCAAGATTTCATCGTTTCTACATTTCATTAAAAAAAAAAAAAAAGAAAAATCATCTGTTGGCCCTAAGCCCAAGCCTGAGGCTGGGCCTCGTGTAGGAAATAGGAGTCGGGCTTCAGGCCTGGGGCTAGGTTGAGGACTTTGCATTGGGACCTGGCTTTGCATAGGGCACAGGCTGAAGTCACAGCGATCAACTGTGGCCTAGACCTATGCAAGGTCAAGGCTTCAGCCTGGGGAGGCCACAGGAGGCCCTGTTTCTTTTTTTCATTATTTAATTATTTGTTTGGTCTTTTTTTCAGCTAAGTAAACAAAATAAACATTAAATGAAATAACATTTGTGGGGAAATAACTCTACAAAAGCAAAACAAAACAAAAAAACCCATACTTCTTCCCACCTGTAGTGGTTACTATACATTGTGGAGAGGATTTTAAAAGGGTTACACGTGTAACCCCAAAAACCCGCTCCTGCACGCGCCCCGAGCCTATTTTGCATAGGCCCGGCCATGCGCACAAGCCCCGGGACGTGCGTATGTCCCGGTGCTTGAAAAAAGGGGAGTGGGCGGGGCAGGGGCGGGACCGAGGCCTCCGGCAGAGCGGCCGTGCCGGGTGATCGCACGCTGGCACTTGGCCGGCGCACGCAACATACACCTGCCCAGAGGCTGGAGCAACTTTTTCAACAAAGGTCGGGGGGGGGGGGGGGGGTTAGATAGGGCTGGGGGGGGGGTTAGGTAAGGGAAGGGAGGGGAAGGTAGGGGGGTGGTGGAAGGAAAGTTCCCTCCGATGCCGCTCCGATTTTGGAGTGGCCTCAGAGGGAACGGGGAAAGCCATCGGGGCTCCCCTAGGGCTCAGCGTGCAAGGTGCACTAGTGTGCACCCCCTTGCGCGCGCCGACCACGGATTTTATAACATGCATGCAGCTGCGCACGCATGTTATAAAATCGGGCGTAGATTTGTGCATGCTGGGTTTCACACACAATCTATGCCCGTGCGTACCTACTAAAATCTGGCCCTGTATGCAGACCTCATTCCTGGCTTCTACAACACCTTACTAACATCACTTATCTACATAGGCAGACCCTGTAAAATCTCTAGCAGGTAGACCCTACAGTCTCTAAGAATTTGACAGTAGGCATTGTCATACAGTTATCAGAAACTTTTCCTTCCAATTTGTTCCAGGGATGTAGCCTAAATGGGTTTGTCCTAAATTTCTCATGTTTCACCAATGTTATCCAGATAAATTTAGCTTACTAAGGCCTGGATTTTCTAAGGTCGCAGACCTTAGAGAATCTGAAGGTAACGGGGGTTGGGGGGGCGAAGCAGGGGCGGGCCTGCGAAAGCCGGCAGCAATTGCACCACTGTGGTGTTATTGCTGCCGGCTTTCGCACCCAATAGCGCCATCATAAAAGGTGGTGCTATTGGGCGCGCTACTGGCAGCGATAAGGGTTCTTACCTTTTCGCAGCCAGCGATGTTTCCACCATGCCCCCCCAAAGTGCCGCACTGACTCCTCCTCTTCCGGTACCGATGCCGCCCCGACTCCACCCTGATTTAGCTATTGCACGCGTGCAATCCCATTAGAAAATGACCCCCTAAGTCTAGTCAGGGAATTCACTGTTCTAAATTTATCCAGATAACTTTAGGTGAGTAAACTCAGTGACTGACATACCCTGACAAGTTATCTGGGTAACGTTCTGTTCATCAGAATGCTCAAAATTGACCTTTGACTTTTTTTCATTTCAATTTGTTTTCGCTTCTTTTTTTCACTAAGTTTTTCATTTCATTTCATTTATTTGAAACAAGAAAAAGAAGCACAAAGAAAAATTTAAAAAAAACAATAAAAGTAAAAATTGTTGGGTCTTACCCTCACCACAAAAAACCCTCAAGCCCTTCCAGGTTCTCTCCTGATCCCACCTCCAGCACTCCCCTTGCCCCTTAATTAATTTATTCGTTTTGGATCTTCACAGCGAATGAGAGATTCTGGGTTGCTCCTGCTTCACCAGTACTGAAATTGCAAATGCCACTAGCATTTCTGTCATTTTTTATAATGGAAGAATTAATAATGACACTGGTGTGACTGCTGGCACCATTTACAATAGCCACACCAGCAGGGCAGGAGAGATTGGCAGTCACTTCTGCCCCATGAAGACTTATGTAAGGGTGCTTTGAGAAGGTTTTCTATGAAGCCAGACTAGTTTGATGGTGGTGAAGAAATAGAAGGATAACAGCATAATGTGATTGTACTGATCAGAATTGTAGAAATAGTCAAGGCTGTTGAAATGCTAAAGTGTGGTAAAGGTTAACTAGTATGTTAAAGATCAGCATTGAGTTTTGTTTCTGCCTTCTGGGCTCAATTTACAAGAAACTATATGATTTACTTGCTTGATGCAGCGGTTACTACCCTTACCATTAAGCCTTGTGCTCATCTTTGATACAACTCCAACATTATTCTCTGCATCAAGGGTAGGGGATGGCAGGAGACTTGAATCAAACAATTACCAACAAGGGACCTGAAATTGGTGGTTGGTGAAATAGATACGTATAGGAAAATAAGTGTGGGAGCTTGCTGGGCAGACTGGATGGGCTGATTGGTCTTTTTCTGCCATCATTTTTATGTTTCTATGTGTCAGATTATTCCACTGTTTTTTTTGTTTTGATGTTCAAAATATCCTCATTCTACAATCTATCCACAATCTTGGTGTGATTCTAGATGCCAGTTTGTCAATGACATCTCATGTTCAATAATTTACTAAATCATCATTGTTTAAACCAAATATGTTATGTAAGATGAAACCTTTTCTGCCAGTTGAGAGCTTTCGGTCCATTCTTCAAACCCTGATCCTGGCAAGACTAAATTACTGCAATGCTCTCAATCTTGGTCTGCTGGCTTCTCTGACAAGGCCATTACAATTGATACACAATTTTGCAGTTCACTTTTTATATCTGGATTAAAGCTGAACGAACATATTACTGCAATTTTAGTCTCCCTACATTGGTTACCCATCCAATGGAGAATGAAATATAAGGTTGTGACAAAGTTTCAGAAAGTTATCAACACCAAAATGGTATCCATTCTCAGACCTATCCTTTGGCTATATCATCCACCAAGGTCTCTCAGGTCTGCAGATAGAAGTTTACTTAAATTTCTGTCTATTGGTTTTGCGCAGCTTGTAGAGCGTATGACTATGTACTTTCTATTGCTGGTCCATGTTTATGGAACTCTTTGCCAGAAGCTCTTCAGTTAAAAGTTTACAAGAAGTCCTTTAAAAAATAACTAAAAATCGACCTCTTTCGGCTTTCATTCAAGAATACTTGATCTGTACCCTTATCATTCCTGATCTATGCTAGGCTACTGTTGGACAACCTCAGTCCTATATCTGTAATTGTTTGTTGTGTTATTTTATAGTGTAGTTTTTATTTGATTGTTTGTCTAATTATTACGTACATGCATATGTTACCTGCTGTGAATGATGGAGCATGTGGGATACAAATAATTAACATAAATACATAAGTACATAAAAATATGCATGTATATTTATATGTGTGTGAAATTTTCTTTTTTCTGACTATTGCACTGTGTGTCTCTGTGTTTATACGTGTATGTGTGAATGTTTGTTATTTGTGTAGCTTACTCTTTCTTGCTTAATTTCTGAAGTTTTACTTTCCTCTAAATTGGTTTGTGTTAATGGGGCAAATTGGAATATTGTTCTCAGTCAAACTGCTGGGGAAGGGCATATGGAATGGAATGGTCATCATTATTCCTGAGCCTTTAACTACATTCTATGGTAAAGCAAAATATTCTGAAAATGTTAGCCTGATATTGCAGATTTTTCAACTCATCCAAAAGATTTCCATTTTCTTCCGATGTGACAAATTTCATGATTTTTCAATCCCTTTTTGGAGAGCTATTTGTCCTCAGATTGATGAACAGATGGAAGGACATGGTCCTTTTCTGTATAATTACTTACCAGCATTCTATTGGTTGGAAAATATAAAAAGAGTAGTTCAGAAGTTGTGTTCAAACTTCAGACCTAGTTCCTATTGCAATGCTGTGAAAGGACAGGCAAAACTTTATGAGTGATTTTGTTGTGCTTGATAAGTTGATAGTGCTTTTGTCTAACCTTGAGATGGAAACACACTACTAACTTTGCATTAAATGTTAAATGAATACATTGTCTTTTTTTCTTACTCTGTAGCCTACCAATAAGCAAAAGATAAATGGCCTTGCATATTCCTCAGTTTTTGAGTTGACATTGATAAGGGTAACAAGATTATAGAAAGCAAAACAAGAATTAAATAGACCAATGGTGATACTATAATGCAATCTTTTAAGGATGCTAGCTGATTTATATCTTAGAGGAAGTAGTGGAGCATAGTAATTAAAGGTCTGCCTATAGACAATAACAGATGGCCCAGAGTACCATGAAAGACAAAGAAAATGTTTATTAAGAGTTGTTTGACATAAAAAGTGAGAACAAAGTAGTACTTTTTCTTATGATATTACAGTTCAAATACTTGTTGTATATTGAAGCTGACTTATAACTCAGTTTAATGTACAATTTCTCCACTTCAACAGAATCATAAGAACCTAGAGCATGATTACAGGTGAATAATTTATGGCCCATCCGGTCTGCCCAACCATACCTTCTGCTTAGCCCTGGTACATTCTTATATACCTTCTTTACAATCCCTTCCTC